>NC_089863.1:9746856-9834356 GCF_036373705.1 Amia ocellicauda
CTGGTTAAGAACGCTTTTAAGAAGTTTACTAATCCAGCGTTAATTGTTGGGAAAGATTATACAAATTTGATGGGATATGACCATATTTTCACAGAAAGTTAAATAACCTGTAAATGTATCAACCAGATCATTGCACTGTGCTGGCATTATCCACATTATATTTGGGATGAATATATACTAATGTAACAGATATTTGTGGAAACTCACAAGGCAAGTAAAAGGGGCGTAGTGAGACAGTGGAAAGATACTCTGCAGGGTGTAATTTCTCTTTAGGTCCCGAAAGCAGGCATGTTTGTGTTGGGCTTTAATTTAGTTATTTCAAAATTCCTAATAAGAGTTTTCTAATTGTGTTATAAATTGGTCAGCTCTGATTGGCTCTCTGTGTCACAATGCGGTCAGCTATGATTGGCTGACTCAATCTGGATTGCTATTTTTCAGATGGGACAAAAATGTAGTGCTCTTTTTTAGGTTATTAAGTAATAGTGGGTTATTAAGAAATTGTAACACAGTGTCCACAATCAGCAGATTTCCTCTCCGGCCAGGCTATGCTCTTATGCCGAGTGTCACAGTGTGCCTCTCAGGCTGTGGCAGGCAGCTACGTATCGGGCAGTCAGTGGGGTTGTGTGTCCCTCCCTCGTGTGGACTGCCATTTTTTTTTTTTTTTTTACATTTTCACAAGAATTGGATGAGCATGAACAATATGTCCCTAGTTTGGGAGTATTTTGTGGAGGAGAGAGAGAGAGACAGAGATGCACTTTCTCTTTCATTGTCTCACCATCTCCTTCAGTCTGTTTCAGTGCAGCGTAGTCATGTCCAGTCAGCCAGTGTGTCTGAATTAACCCCTCCACCTCTCTCTCTCATTGTGCTGCCGTCTGCAGCGAGTCAGCGACTCTGTGCCACCCACTCCGACCCTCTCGAACAGCTATATAAACACGCATAGTCTGTGTGTGTAACAGTCCCCCTGCTCCGCAAACTTCAATTAGGCACACAGACATCCTGTTACAGCGCAAGGGTGCGAGACCGCTCTCCTGACTCAACACACTGCAAACCTACGAGTCAGGCTCTCTCTGCCCCTCTCTCTCCCTCTATTGGCTACATGAGTCAGGCCCGGTCACCGCCACCGCCCTCCCCCAGGTATCCTGTTAAGGCAGCCTAGCCACCCTCACCAGTTACCCAGTCACTTCCTGCAGGAAATCCCTCTGCTCCACACCAGGCCTCCATATAAACACTAACACTCACCACTAACACCGTGCCCGCGAGCCGAATATAAAACATGCAGACCACATCAAGACCGCACAGCATCCTCCCTCCTTCCTCTCTCTCCCTCTCTTCCTCTCTCGGACTCTTTCTGACAATCGGTGCAGTGCGCTATGTTTGAGTTTCCTGTCAATGACGGTATGTCTGTTAATATCCGCCTCTCTCTCTCTCTCAGTGTGGTGTCGGTGTCCAGCAGGGCCCAGTGTTTCGTCATGTCTGTATCACTGTCCCCCTCTTTCTCTCAGTGTGGTGTCGGCGCACTGTAGTGTGCAGTCAGCATGTCTGTATGTTACCCCCCCCCCACCTCCGTGTCTGATGTGTGCAGAGGCAAAAACATCTGGTTCTCATATTGCTTAAAAAGAAACCGAGAGAGAGGCATTCAAAGTGCCGACATCAGTAGTTAAGGTGAGATGGCAAATCTGTGTGTGTGTGTTTGTGTGTGTGAAAGAGAGAGAGAGCGAGTGAGTGTGTGTGTGTGAAAGAGAGAGAGAGCGAGTGAGTGTGTGTGTGTGAAAGAGAGAGAGAGCGAGTGAGTGTGTGTGTGTGAGAGTGTGTGAGTGTATATGAAGAGTGTGTGCGTGTGTGAGTATTGTTCAATACTGTACTGTAGTATACTACACACACACACACTCACACACACACACTGCGCAGCAAACAGGCGGAGGGGAAACAATGGGGCAGAATGGGAAGGGAAGGAAAGAGGGAGGGAGGGAGGGAGGGGGGGAGGAAGGGAGGGCAGGACGGCCACATTAAAGCACTTTAAAACTGTAGTGAACATGAGAAAGAGCCAGAGACTGGGGGAGGGAGGGGGCCACATGAAAGTGTGAGAAAAGTGCAGAACAGGAGAAACAGCTGGGGGGCCGGGGGGGCAGCAGTGCAGCCACATGAAAGTGTATAAAAACTGCAGTGAACGGGAGAAAGAGAGGGGAGGCGGGACTTTAACACTGACTGACCAATCAATTCAATCCACTGCTTATACGACCTCAGACTGTGGAGATACTGACTGTGCAAAGTGAGGAAAAAAACTGGCTTGGGTTCGAGTATCGCTATAACTCAATAACTCCTTCAATTGTTATCACATTTTCAGTCTAAAAAGTTTGACTAGTAGGTCAATAAACAATTGTGAGATCCAAAACCATTTTTAAATATTTCATAAAAATCACACATTTCATCATTCATAATTATGCTATTATTTATCTTGGACACAAAGGTGGTAGTGTTGCAATATAGTGTCTAATCATGATCCACAGGGCAGAAACAGATGCTGCAGTTTGTATGCCTTCATTTGAGTGGCCCCTCATGCTTGCGGCGCTTATACTGGAGAAACGGCCACATTATTCCTTCATTTCTTATCCGACTTCACCCAACATCTTCTACAAATTTCAATCTGAGCGGTATTTCAACATGAATTGTTCATATCAAGATTTGCCATAGACTTTAATGTAGGAAAGGATAAACATTTGTGAAGAAAGGTTTGTCTAATCATGATCAAATGTGCAGACTAGTACAGTACAGGTTGTCTAGTTTCATTTCATAGGTGTCACATAGCCGTACTCGTTATAATGCCCATATTACACCCTTCAGACCAGGCAGAAACAGGGCTGAGTGACAGGAGATCCGCACACACTCCCTCTCAGCGCAGCCACAGAGCAACACAAAATGGATGTTGCAGGCGGGGACTTGAGTGGTGCGCTGCCGCCCCCTGCTGGCCACTGACAGAACAGCTGCCCCCATTCCTTTCATCCATCAACCCGGCCAGCACTCCCAGCGCAGCATCCGACCGCCTCCTCCTGCTCATTAGGTAATTGAACCCTAATTAACTGGTCCTTTGATTCATTAAGTCGTTTTAATTTCAGATTTCTAATAACAGCACTGTTATACTACACTCTTACTACAGCACAGCTCTACTACACTCTTACTATAGCACAGGCCAGTATTGTAACAACACTGCTGTACTACACTGTTACTACAGCACAGCCCCGTATTTTAACAGAACTGTTCTACTACAGTGCTACTACAGCACAGACCCTACTGAACTGTAACAGCACTGTTATACTACACTCTTACTACAGCACAGCTCTACTACAATGTTACTACAGCACAGACCCCAACTGTAACAGCACTGCTCTACTATACTACTACTCCACATCTAGTCTGCAATTATTAGCTCACAAATCTAGGACGTAGGACTTGTATTAACTGTATATCTCTTATGCACTTTTGTAGGGCATCTGCCAAGAAATACATAATAAGAATAATATAAAAGAAAGCAAGCTGGTTGTTTCTGTTTTTAAAGTCTTTATTTCTTGTTTTTCAGCAGCAGTTTGCCTTTGGGTTTGAGAAGGAGGGACTGTGTCTTCGCTGCACGCTGCCGCGTCTCCACCTGCTTCTGATCCCATCTCTCCATCCCGCGGTCCATCTCAGAGCTCAGAACGACAACACGGCGCTGAGAGAGACAGAGGGAGAGTTATAGAGAGACAGACAGACAGACAGACAGAAAGAGAGATACACAGACAGACCGCGAGACTCACCGCCAGCTCCTCCCGCTCACTCCTCCTCCTGCTCTGTCCTTTCAGAGGGGGCGCCGGCCGGCCGTCTGCCAGAGGAAACGCACGTTAACCATTTCAGCTCGTTTCACGCGGGACAACAGAGCTGCGGACACAACAGCAGCTCTGGACTCCTGAGTGGTGGGTCGTGGGTTCAATCCCAGCTGGGGGACACGGCTGTTGCACCCTTGAGCAAGATACAGTACCCAGAATGCACCAGTACAAAGACAGCTGTATAAACGGGTAATTGGATGTATAAATAATGTGCAGTTTGAAATTGTAGTTTTAATCCTAACAGAGCACAGATCACACACTGCGACCTGATGGTGACCTCAGCAGGGGTCAGGGCAGGGTGGGGGATCATCCAATCAGAGCGGAGGGACTCACCGGCGAATGACCAATCGGGGAGGTCGGTCAGCGGGCCGTACTCGGTGCTGCTGCGGGCAAAGCCATGCCTGCCGGGAACGACAACAGGAAACACTACTGATCATGACAGCACAGTGACAGCACAAAAGGAGAAAAATAACTCAATACTCATAAGACAGAAACAGCACAGTCACACTCACTCGATCCGCCATTTACTGCCAGCCGGAGCTGCTGCTGTCAGAGAGAGAGAGCGAAAGCCGGGCTGACGGAGAACTGCAGAGAGAGAGAGAGAGGGTTAATACAGACACACTGACTGACTGAACACTACAGCACATTAACACTGCACTGAGAGAGAGAGGGTTAATACAGACACACTGACTGAACACTACAGCACATTAACACTGCACTGAGAGAGAGAGGGTTAATACAGACACACTGAACACTACAGCACATTAACACTGCACTGAGAGAGAGAGGGTTAATACAGACACACTGACTGACTGAACACTACAGCACATTAACACTGCACTGAGAGAGAGGGTTAATACAGACACACTGAACACTACAGCACATTAACACTGCACTGAGAGAGAGAGGGTTAATACAGACACACTGACTGAACACTACAGCACATTAACACTGCACTGAGAGAGAGAGGGTTAATACAGACACTGACTGAACACTACAGCACATTAACACTGCACTGAGAGAGAGAGGGTTAATACAGACACTGACTGAACACTACAGCACATTAACACTGCACTGAGAGAGAGAGGGTTAATACAGACACACTGACTGACTGGACACTACAGCACATTAACACTGCACTGAGAGAGAGAGGGTTAATACAGACACTGACTGAACACTACAGCACATTAACACTGCACTGAGAGAGAGAGGGTTAATACAGACACACTGAACACTACAGCACATTAACACTGCACTGAGAGAGAGGGTTAATACAGACACACTGACTGAACACTACAGCACATTAACACTGCACTGAGAGAGAGAGAGGGTTAATACAGACACACTGAACACTACAGCACATTAACACTGCACTGAGAGAGAGAGGGTTAATACAGACACACTGAACACTACAGCACATTAACACTGCACTGAGAGAGAGAGGGTTAATACAGACACACTGACTGAACACTACAGCACATTAACACTGCACTGAGAGAGAGGGTTAATACAGACACACTGAACACTACAGCACATTAACACTGCACTGAGAGAGAGAGGGTTAATACAGACACACTGACTGACTGAACACTACAGCACATTAACACTGCACTGAGAGAGAGAGGGTTAATACAGACACTGACTGAACACTACAGCACATTAACACTGCACTGAGAGAGAGAGGGTTAATACAGACACACTGAACACTACAGCACATTAACACTGCACTGAGAGAGAGAGGGTTAATACAGACACACTGACTGAACACTACAGCACATTAACACTGCACTGAGAGAGAGAGGGTTAATACAGACACACTGAACACTACAGCACATTAACACTGCACTGAGAGAGAGAGGGTTAATACAGACACACTGACTGAACACTACAGCACATTAACACTGCACTGAGAGAGAGAGGGTTAATACAGACACACTGACTGAACACTACAGCACATTAACACTGCACTGAGAGAGAGAGGGTTAATACAGACATACTTCGCTCACGGTACCTCGGGCTGTAGACCGAAACTGAGAAACAAATAACAAATACAAACGATCAGTTATCATAACCCTTAACTCACCTGCTCTCAACAGCGTCTTCACGGGCGCCGCCATCTTGGACGCGGACGCCGAGGACGGTACGGATCCTCAGAGAAGACAAACCACACCGCTCTTTATCTGGCGTTCTCTAAGCCGTTCACAGAACTGTAGTTACATATATTAATAGTAATAAGCAAAGCCACAGTACAGCTGCATGTGACAATATGCAGACACTGTTCTCAGGAATGATTATTATATTATGATTATATATAATAATGACATATTCACTATTCACGGATATTTAAAATTATATTATTAGTAGTTGTAATATCTGTAGTACGATACGTCACATATTCTCACCGGATTTATATTGTTTATAAATAACTTTTAGAAATAATTAAATTCGCGGTAATGTAGTTGGTATACAATATACAATTTCCAAATCCCTTGCCTGTTGATTCCTCACTCTACCACCTGATGGCGCCAGAGGACTTCGACCCTATGGCGGACAACAGGTTCTGTGTCTGTTCTTCACCCGGTAGCATCCCTCTCCCTCCCTTTCTCCCTGTCTCTCTCTCCCTCCCTGTCCCTCCCTTTCTGTACGCGTATCTGTTTTTCTCTTTCTCTCCCTCCCTTTATCTCTGTGACTCTCAACGTCCATCCTTTTCTAGGGTTATAATACACATACAGAGAGATACTAGAGAGAGAGAAAGAGGAGGCTAGAGGGAGAAATGGAAATGGAGAAAGTGAGAGAGAGAGAGAGAGAGAGAGAGAGGGGGGGGGGTAGGTCTTGTACTGCAGTGTTTGATCTTCTGTCGAGAAACACACACAGGTTACAACAGGCCCAGCACTTTACACACACAGTATATATACGATACACTTATACAAAGAGAGAACACACTGTACACCAACAGGGTGAGAGAGGGAGAGGGAGAGGGAGACAGGTGGAGGAGGGGATAGGTGAAACTCAATACACCATCCCCCTTTTCTCTGAGCGGCAGAGTCCAGTCAGGTCACCAGTCAACCTTTCCTTCAGTCGGTGTGGCAGTCAGTCAGTCAGTCAGTCAGTGTGTCTGTGTTCACCCCCACGTCTCTTTCTCCCTCCTCCTCTCCCTCCCTCTCTCTCTCTGTGCTGACTAAGCGCTGGAGCATTCCTCTGCGTGCTTTACATGTACGTACACGCTGATAACAGACACAGTGAGAGAGAGAGAGAGAGAGAGAGAGGCAGGCAGGGAGGGAGCGGGAGACACACTGACACACACACACGCTGAAAACCTCAGAGAGAGAGAGAGAGAGAGAGAAAGAGAGAGAGGGAGGGAGTCGGTGTCTGTGGTTTGAAGCAGCTTGCAGGCCGCACCACCCCTTCGCCCTGCTGTAGCCCTACACACATTCCAGAGACCTACACAAAGAGAAATAGTCTCACACGCTGACACACTCACTGGCACGCAGCAGGACACACCGGCCGACACCAGTACAGTGTGTTACAGCTGCCCGCTATTCAGAGGACAGCCGCCGTGCAGCACAGCTGTCCACTATTCAGAGGACACACGTTGCGTAGCAGAGCTGTCCACTGTCCACTGTCCACAGGCCCAGAGAAGGGGACATCTGTCTACTATGTGTGCCTGCTCAGCAACAGCCGCCTGGACTTTCATATGCACTGTATTTATTCTGAATGTCAACAAATATCATTTCAGATTCGAGAAAAACAAAACAAAACAAACAAACAAAAACTGCAGATCTCATATGAAAGAAGGCAGGACTGGCCAGTGACGTGTCCATTGGCAAACCCAGTACTCGCATGGTAAACCCTGGGGAGAAACTGTGCATTATAATTATGAGCGGATTCATGATAATATTGGCGTTATTATCATTGTAATTAGTCGTGGTAGAGTTAGCAGAACTACTATTAGTAGTAGCAGTAGTAGTAGCAGCAGTAGTAACACGACCGCAAGAGACGGCAGCAGACCACTCCGAAATCGCTGTATTGTAGTCCGCGTCCGATCCCTCCGCGCCGTGCGCCGCCTCGCTGGCAGGAAAGGTGTCCCGGCCCGGAGGGGAGAGAGGGAGAGAGAGAGAGAGAGAGAGAGAGAGAGAGAAAGAGAGAGAGCGCAAGAGAGAAAGAGGCAGACCGTGGACCGTGTTTTCTAGGAATCGGCGGCTGTGGTCTTGGACAGTGAGACGGGATTGTGCCGCATCGCGACCCGTCTGTCTGGCTGGGAAGTTTGGTCTGCGCCTGAACGTTTTCTCCCGAGTCCGGCGAAGGACAGAGAGAGAGAGAGAGAGAGACAAGAAAGAAAGGAAGGAAGGAGAGAGAAGAGAGAGAGGGAGAGAGAAAGTAGCCGCAACACACGTTTTTCATCCCCCTTTTTCTTCCTCCGTCTCCCTTCATCCCCCCCAGACGGGACCCCGCTCTCCGGCCGCCTGGAGGAGAAGAAAAAAAGACAGGAAGAGGTAGAGAGGAGGAGGAGAGGAGAGGGGCTTTTTTTTTTTTAGTGCGTTTTCGGGGGGAAAAAAAGGGATCCGAGGAGGAATACAATCGCAGCCCCCTTTCCAGGACAGAAGACGGGTGCTTTCTGGGATTGAAACTTTATTTGGAGGCTGTCGGAGAAACAAAGAGATTTGGCCGCAGATTCCGCTACATTGAAGCGCAGCATCTGCGACACCCGCGACAGATACGGATACAATCTATCTGTTAACATCAAGACATTCTCCGACCCCAGGCCGCCCGGGTTCATGGGACCGTCCTGGGTGAAGCGGCGCGGTGTGTCAGGGCTGCGGGACCCGGCTGGCCGCTGTCGGTAGTTGTGAAACATGCCCCACAGCCGTTATTTATTCGTTAACTTATTTATTTATTCGTCTGATCAGCGCCGGCCGTTTCGATGTCAGTGCCGGCAGGTGTGAAGCAGCGGTTGGGGCTTTAATTGGGGTTACAGAGGCCTGCTAGAGTAGATAGGTAGGGACAGGTCAGAGGTCAGAGGTCAAAGGTCGGCGCTCGGAGCACAGGTGAGCTCAGAGGGCCCGGCGCGGTATGGGGTCAGAGTTCACGGGCCGGGCAGCCATGGAGCGGCTGGGCTGCCGGCTGCTGGAGAAGCTGCGTCTGTCGGACTCCAGCGGTGCCAGGCTGGGCAGCTCACGGCGGAAGAGCGAGGGCAGCGGCACCAGCAGCAGGAGGGCGCGGGGCGGGGTGGGCTCGGGCCCCTCCCTGGCTGCCACCACACTGAGCGGCAACCACTCCCCGCCGCCCAGCCTGGCAACGCCCACCCCCGTCCTGGTGCCGCCCAGCGACCGGGGCAGCAGGGGGGGAGCGGACAGCTACCGGGACAGCGGCTCCTACTGCAGCCTAGCCGGGCCGGACTGTTGCCGGGTGGGGGACGGCGGCTCCCACAACAGCTGGGCCGGGCTGGACGGGCCCTGCGGCGGCTACAGCGGCGCCTACAGAGGGGGCAGCGGCAGCTCCCACAACAGCACGGGGCCCGAGGGCTACGGCAGCACCTACAGAGGGGGGGACGGCGGTTCCCACAACAGCAGCAGCCCCAGCGGGGGGGGAGGTGGCGGGTGTTACGGCGGCCGGGGGGGTGCAGGTCAGCGGCGCTACTCCCTGGAGATGCAGCAGCTCCTCCTGCGACACCAGCATCTCCTGCAGCCGCCCCCCCACCCCCACGCCGGCGCCAACGCCCAGCCGACGCACCAACATGCCAACGCACTGCCGACGCACCCCCACCGGCACAGCGCAGCCGAGCCGGGGCAGCCCCCTCCCCGGGAGAGGCCCAAGCGCTACTCCCTGCAGGAGCCGCCGCACCCCCTGCCGCCCCCACACCCCCGGGCCCAGCGCCACAGCGACGGCCTGGCGGCGTGCTCCCCCCTGGCCAGCCCCCGGTCCTCCTGCTGCAGCGCGGGGGGGGGCAGCCCGGACAGCGGCTGCAGCAGCAACCGGACCAGCGGCATCAGCCTGGGGTACGATCTGCGGCTCGGACCGCCCCCCGCCCCGCCCGGACCCCCCAGCGCCCCTGACCCAGCCGTCGTCTACGCCCTGCTGGGAGGGCTGTGGGAAGGGGGCAGGGCAGGGGGAGGGCAGGACGTCAGACACTCCTACCCACCCGCCCTGCTGGCCGAGGGGGCCGGCGGGGGGCCGTGGGGGCAGGAGAGTGGGGGAGGAGAGAGAGAAGGAAGAGGAGGAGAGGAGGACGGAAGAGGTGGAGGGGAGGAGGGAGGGCTGGGCGGCGCCACTCAGGACAACAGACACTCCTATCCGCCCAGCCTGGGCCCCGGCTCTCTGTTGGGGGGCCCCAGGGGTGGCCCCGGGGTGTGGTACCAGGAGGTGCTGTGTGCTCTGCTAGGGAGGGATGCCATAATCAGCAACAGCAGCGGTAACGCGAGCCGCCACACGGCCACCGACTCGCCAAGCTTCGCTGGCGCCGCCCCCGCGCATCACCACGCAGACAGAGACCCCGCTGC
Organism: Amia ocellicauda; assembly: GCF_036373705.1. Lineage (NCBI taxonomy): Eukaryota > Metazoa > Chordata > Actinopteri > Amiiformes > Amiidae > Amia > Amia ocellicauda. The sequence goes on from NC_089863.1 coordinate 9,757,211, forward strand.
CCCCCGGCCCGAGGAGCCCCCGGCCCCCCGCAGAGACCCCAGCCTCGCTGAGAGACAGGAGTACTATGGTGAGGAGCTGGGTGTGTTACACCGTGTGTTTGTTCAGTACTGTGTATTTCCACCGTACAGAGTGGGTTGCGCAGTACAGTGCGTCGTGAGGCGTGTGCTGTGTGCCTCGGGCCCGGGAGCTTCAGTGTAACCGGCTGCGCGGCCCTGTGTTCTGGCGTGTGCTGGCGTGTGCGGTAGCGTGTGCGTGTTCTTCTCTTATCCTCCGTGTTCAGGAATGTCAGCCCCGGAGCGGAGGGGTGTCTGGGCCTGTCGAGAGATGAGAGAGAGAGAGGAGAGGCAGGGAGGGAGGGAGTGAGGGAGGGAGGGAGGGAGAGTGGTGTTGTGTGCTGAGGCGGTGTGTTGTCATTGCAGGTGCGTGTGTGAAGTGCAGTGAGGGATTGTGTTGTTGTTCTGGGATATGTTGTGTCATTGCAGGTGTGTGTGCAGTAAAGTGAGGGAGTGTCGTGTTGCTGTGATCTGTTGTTGTGTCGTGTCGTTGCAGGTGCGTGTGTGAAGTGCAGTAAGGGAGTGTACGGAGCCGACAATGCGTGTCAGGCGCTGGACAGCCTGTATCACACACACTGCTTCACATGTGTGTCCTGCGGTCAGTGCACACACCTCTCCGACACACTAAACCACACGCTGACACACAAAACGCTAACAGACACCGACAGGCTGCACACATTGACTGACTGACGGACTGACACACCGACGGACGCACTGACTGACGGCTCAAAGCTTCTCAGTTCACCCCGCTCTCCTCTCCCCCAGGTCGCACTCTCAGAAACAGGGATTTCTTCCACGCCAACGGCTCAGTGTACTGCAAAGAGGATTACATGGTAAGAGGGGCCGCCTGGGCTGCTCCACTTCGTTACGAGACGAGTTTCAATTAACCAATTAAGTCCTGATTAACCATCCAGTGGCCAGCAGCACAAAAGAAAAATCATAATAAGTTTCAGTTTTCCCCCGATCCTTGAGTTTAAATGTTTCTCTGTCCGTCTCTCAGTTCTCAGGGTTCCAGGATGCTGCGGAGAAGTGCAGTGTGTGTGGACACCTGATTCTGGAGAAGGTGAGACAGCATTGTGTGTGACAGTGTGTGTGTGGAGTCTAGTGTAACATAAGTGCCTGTGTGTGCTTGTGCAGCATAGTGGAAGTGCGGTAAACGTGTTACTGTTGTGCAGATTGTGCAGTAATGTGTTGTTGTCGTTGTGCAGATTGTCCAGGCTCTGGGCAACTCCTACCACCCCAGCTGTTTCCGCTGCGTGGTGTGCAGCCGGCCGCTGGACGGAGTGTACTTCACTGTGGACTACCGCAACAAAGTCTACTGCGTCCCCGACTACCACAGGTCAGACCACAGCACACTGACCCACACAGCCCCCAGGCACTGACCGCTGCACACTGACACACACAGCCCATCCCAGCAACACACTGAAAACAACCGATCACCTCACCACACTAGAACAGGCAGAAACAGAAACAGACTGGTCTACAGTGTCCTCTTGTGGTCACAGTGGGAACTGCAGTGTTTCTTAATGTGCACAGTTGTACTAATGGGGGTTTGGTTGTCGTTGCAGGACCTTCGCTCCCAAGTGCGCAGCCTGCCTGCAGCCCATCCTGCCCGCGGAGGTGAGAGGGAGGGAGGAGGTGGTGCTTTTTGTTCATGAAATGGATTTGTGTGCAGTAATGTATTGGCAGTTTGTGCAGTGTATCAGTGTTGTGTTGATGGTGTCACTGTTGTGTTCCAGGGCAGCGACGAGATTCTCAGGGTTGTGTCCATGAACAGAGACTATCACTTTGAGTGCTACCACTGTGAGGTCAGTGCAGTGTTAATGTGCTGTAGTGTTCAGTCAGTCAGTGTCTGTATTAACCCTCTCTCTCTCAGTGCAGTGTTAATGTGCTGTAGTGTTCAGTCAGTGTGTCTGTATTAACCCTCTCTCTCTCAGTGCAGTGTTAATGTGCTGTAGTGTTCAGTCAGTGTGTCTGTATTAACCCTCTCTCTCTCAGTGCAGTGTTAATGTGCTGTAGTGTTCAGTCAGTGTGTCTGTATTAACCCTCTCTCTCAGTGCAGTGTTAATGTGCTGTAGTGTTCAGTGTGTCTGTATTAACCCTCTCTCTCAGTGCAGTGTTAATGTGCTGTAGTGTTCAGTCAGTCAGTGTTTCTGTATTAACCCTCTCTCTCAGTGCAGTGTTAATGTGCTGTAGTGTTCAGTCAGTGTGTCTGTATTAACCCTCTCTCTCTCAGTGCAGTGTTAATGTGCTGTAGTGTTCAGTGTGTCTGTATTAACCCTCTCTCTCTCAGTGCAGTGTTAATGTGCTGTAGTGTTCAGTGTGTCTGTATTAACCCTCTCTCTCAGTGCAGTGTTAATGTGCTGTAGTGTTCAGTCAGTGTGTCTGTATTAACCCTCTCTCTCTCAGTGCAGTGTTAATGTGCTGTAGTGTTCAGTCAGTGTGTCTGTATTAACCCTCTCTCTCTCAGTGCAGTGTTAATGTGCTGTAGTGTTCAGTCAGTGTGTCTGTATTAACCCTCTCTCTCTCAGTGCAGTGTTAATGTGCTGTAGTGTTCAGTCAGTCAGTGTGTCTGTATTAACCCTCTCTCTCTCAGTGCAGTGTTAATGTGCTGTAGTGTTCAGTCAGTCAGTGTGTCTGTATTAACCCTCTCTCTCTCAGTGCAGTGTTAATGTGCTGTAGTGTTCAGTGTGTCTGTATTAACCCTCTCTCTCTCAGTGCAGTGTTAATGTGCTGTAGTGTTCAGTCAGTCAGTGTCTGTATTAACCCTCTCTCTCTCAGTGCAGTGTTAATGTGCTGTAGTGTCCAGTCAGTGTGTCTGTATTAACCCGCTCTCTCTCAGTGCAGTGTTAATGTGCTGTAGTGTTCAGTCAGTGTGTCTGTATTAACCCTCTCTCTCTCAGTGCAGTGTTAATGTGCTGTAGTGTTCAGTCAGTCAGTGTGTCTGTATTAACCCTCTCTCTCTCAGTGCAGTGTTAATGTGCTGTAGTGTTCAGTCAGTGTGTCTGTATTAACCCTCTCTCTCTCAGTGCAGTGTTAATGTGCTGTAGTGTTCAGTCAGTGTGTCTGTATTAACCCTCTCTCTCTCAGTGCAGTGTTAATGTGCTGTAGTGTTCAGTCAGTCAGTGTGTCTGTATTAACCCTCTCTCTCTCAGTGCAGTGTTAATGTGCTGTAGTGTTCAGTGTGTCTGTATTAACCCTCTCTCTCTCAGTGCAGTGTTAATGTGCTGTAGTGTTCAGTCAGTCAGTGTGTCTGTATTAACCCTCTCTCTCTCAGTGCAGTGTTAATGTGCTGTAGTGTTCAGTCAGTCAGTGTGTCTGTATTAACCCTCACTCTCAGTGCAGTGTTAATGTGCTGTAGTGTTCAGTCAGTGTGTCTGTATTAACCCTCTCTCTCTCAGTGCAGTGTTAATGTGCTGTAGTGTTCAGTCAGTCAGTGTGTCTGTATTAACCCTCTCTCTCTCAGTGCAGTGTTAATGTGCTGTAGTGTTCAGTCAGTGTCTGTATTAACCCTCTCTCTCTCAGTGCAGTGTTAATGTGCTGTAGTGTTCAGTCAGTGTGTCTGTATTAACCCTCTCTCTCAGTGCAGTGTTAATGTGCTGTAGTGTTCAGTCAGTGTGTCTTTATTAACCCTCTCTCTCAGTGCAGTGTTAATGTGCTGTAGTGTCCAGTCAGTGTGTCTGTATTAACCCTCTCTCTCAGTGCAGTGTTAATGTGCTGTAGTGTTCAGTGTGTCTGTATTAACCCTCTCTCTCTCAGTGCAGTGTTAATGTGCTGTAGTGTTCAGTCAGTCAGTGTGTCTGTATTAACCCTCTCTCTCTCAGTGCAGTGTTAATGTGCTGTAGTGTTCAGTCAGTCAGTGTGTCTGTATTAACCCTCTCTCTCTCAGTGCAGTGTTAATGTGCTGTAGTGTTCAGTCAGTCAGTGTGTCTGTATTAACCCTCTCTCTCTCAGTGCAGTGTTAATGTGCTGTAGTGTCCAGTGTGTCTGTATTAACCCTCTCTCTCTCAGTGCAGTGTTAATGTGCTGTAGTGTTCAGTCAGTGTGTCTGTATTAACCCTCTCTCTCTCAGTGCAGTGTTAATGTGCTGTAGTGTTCAGTCAGTGTGTCTTTATTAACCCTCTCTCTCAGTGCAGTGTTAATGTGCTGTAGTGTTCAGTCAGTCAGTGTGTCTGTATTAACCCTCTCTCTCTCAGTGCAGTGTTAATGTGCTGTAGTGTTCAGTCAGTGTGTCTGTATTAACCCCCTCTCTCTCAGTGCAGTGTTAATGTGCTGTAGTGTTCAGTCAGTGTGTCTTTATTAACCCTCTCTCTCAGTGCAGTGTTAATGTGCTGTAGTGTTCAGTCAGTGTGTCTGTATTAACCCTCTCTCTCTCAGTGCAGTGTTAATGTGCTGTAGTGTTCAGTGTGTTTGTATTAACCCTCTCTCTCTCAGTGCAGTGTTAATGTGCTGTAGTGTTCAGTGTGTCTGTATTAACCCTCTCTCTCTCAGTGCAGTGTTAATGTGCTGTAGTGTTCAGTCAGTGTGTCTGTATTAACCCTCTCTCTCTCAGTGCAGTGTTAATGTGCTGTAGTGTTCAGTCAGTGTGTCTGTATTAACCCTCTCTCTCTCAGTGCAGTGTTAATGTGCTGTAGTGTTCAGTCAGTGTGTCTGTATTAACCCTCTCTCTCTCAGTGCAGTGTTAATGTGCTGTAGTGTTCAGTCAGTGTGTCTTTATTAACCCTCTCTCTCAGTGCAGTGTTAATGTGCTGTAGTGTTCAGTCAGTGTGTCTGTATTAACCCTCTCTCTCTCAGTGCAGTGTTAATGTGCTGTAGTGTTCAGTGTGTTTGTATTAACCCTCTCTCTCTCAGTGCAGTGTTAATGTGCTGTAGTGTTCAGTGTGTCTGTATTAACCCTCTCTCTCTCAGTGCAGTGTTAATGTGCTGTAGTGTTCAGTCAGTGTGTCTGTATTAACCCTCTCTCTCTCAGTGCAGTGTTAATGTGCTGTAGTGTTCAGTCAGTGTGTCTGTATTAACCCTCTCTCTCTCAGTGCAGTGTTAATGTGCTGTAGTGTCCAGTCAGTGTGTCTGTATTAACCCTCTCTCTCTCAGTGCAGTGTTAATGTGCTGTAGTGTTCAGTGTGTCTGTATTACCCCTCTCTCTCTCAGTGCAGTGTTAATGTGCTGTAGTGTTCAGTGTGTCTGTATTAACCCGCTCTCTCTCAGTGCAGTGTTAATGTGCTGTAGTGTTCAGTGTGTCTGTATTAACCCTCTCTCTCAGTGCAGTGTTAATGTGCTGTAGTGTTCAGTCAGTGTGTCTGTATTAACCCTCTCTCTCTCAGTGCAGTGTTAATGTGCTGTAGTGTTCAGTCAGTCAGTGTGTCTGTATTAACCCTCTCTCTCTCAGTGCAGTGTTAATGTGCTGTAGTGTTCAGTCAGTGTGTCTGTATTAACCCTCTCTCTCTCAGTGCAGTGTTAATGTGCTGTAGTGTTCAGTCAGTGTGTCTGTATTAACCCTCTCTCTCTCAGTGCAGTGTTAATGTGCTGTAGTGTTCAGTCAGTGTGTCTGTATTAACCCTCTCCCCCTTCCTCAGGACTGTGGTCTGCAGCTGTCAGACCAGCCGGGCTCTCAGTGTTTCCCGCTGGACTCCCACCTTCTCTGTCATTCCTGTCACATGACCAGGGTGTGTCCCGCCCTGCTGCGGACCCCACACAGCACACATTGAGAACCAGTCCCTCCTGGACGCAGAAACGGCAGGAGAGGAGACTGCTGAAAAAAACAACTCGAAATTGCCCCGGAAACAAACTCGTGCAGCACCCAAACATTCCCCCCGGGGCAACAACTGAGATGACAAAGGTTCCTGCTGTTACACACTTAAAATACTGCCTGCACATCACAGCACAGGGTAGCGCAGCACTGAATACATTCCCCACAGAAATCGCCAAGAAAGGCGGCGCGGCACAAGAATCATTACCGTCTTCATGGTTCCGCATTCAACGCAGTACATCTTTGTAGAGCGTTTGCCTCCAGCCGTGAGGGGCGTCAGAGCAGCGCACCCACGCTATTTAAAACGACACCCTTCACGAGATCAGGGCTCGGTTTCTCATCGCTGGAGGGGTTGTTTTGCACTTAAATGACTGCTGCTCCGCTGCAAGTTCGTGTTTTTTGCATTTGTTTTTCCTGCCAAGACTGACATTCCTGCTGTCTATGACTGTGTAATAAATATTTAAGTTGCCAGCCTTTGTGTCGCTGTCCTCTGTGTTGGTGTGCATGTCGGTGTATCAAGACAGGACCCACACGAGAAAGGTTTAAACTTTACCGTTTATTAGTCTTTGTACATTCAGCACTTACAGAGAAAAACAAAAATGTCCCAAAAACAAAAATCCTTTATACTAAAAATCGAAAAAATAAAAATACAATATTAAAAGTCATTTTCTTCCATTTTTTATGTTAATTAAAGGTTAAACTCATTTCCTCTCCGTCCCGCCACCCTCCTCTCCGCTCAGGTCATTTCGCAGCTCACGCTGGGGAGAGGAGGAGGAGGGCAGGGGAGAGGAGAGGAGGCAGAGCTGCCGTTCGGATCAGCGTTGTGCTCGGAGAAAAACAAAAACGTTATACAGGACAGCTCGGCTTCCTGTCTGGGTGCAGGACTTGAGAGAGAGAGAGAGACGGGCGGGGTGGGGTGGAGACGCAGAGACCACCGTCCGATCCTTCACACCTCGGACGCAACTGTTCACACGAAAACACTCCCCCCCCCCCACCAGCCGCTTTCAAAACCAAAATCCCGGATGGAGAATCTGCCCGCGGCGCCGCTCTCGCTCTGGGGAGGGCCAGTTCACATGGGCCCCCTCCCTCCCTCTCACTCTCTCCGTACACTAATAAATCAATGTCAGCCACTCAAGGGCTCAACAGCACAGATAATAGTTTTCCAAACAAGGAGGGGGGGAAAAAAAATTATAATAAAAGCAAAACAGCCGTTATAAAAAAATATTCTTCTAAAGTGAGAATCTGTGACGTCTGAGAGCGCCCCTGTTCTGCGGGAGGGGCAGTGTGTGTGTGTAGTCAGTACAGAACCGGTCAGCGCTGCTGCTCAGCGGGAGGCGAGCTGCCTCTGTCTCACTCTCACTCTTTGCATTTAACCCAGACTATTCCCTCACTGTTTCCTTATTCCAGTCCTCCCTTCCTTTCTCTACAAGCTGCTCTCTCTCCCTCTGGACTGTTACTTGAGTGTTTTTCCTGCGTTGGTCATTCAGAGAAAGAGCGAGAGAAAAAGCGAGGGAATGACCCGAGAGAGGGGCGTCCAAGTCAAAAGCAAAGGACAGTGCTTTATACAGGCAGCGGGCAAGGGCTGCACACTGCCACAGAGAGAGAGGGGGAGGAGAGGCGAGGGAGAGCGATGCCGTCCTACAGCGTGGCAGGCGCCAGAGGGCCGCACGGCATCACGGGAGCCGAGAGGGGAGAGGCGCTGTACGCCCCGTGCCTCCGCTGTGTGTTCGGGTGCGGACAGGAAGTCCACCTCCAGCGAGAGAGGAGGGAGATGCGTCTCACTGTCTTCCTCTCTGCGCTGGGCAAGGACAGCGCTCAGCCCGCGCCCGAGAGAGAGGGACTCGAGCGGTCAGACGCGCACACAATCACACACACAGGCGTGGCAGGGTGTCTTCAGTCTCTATCCGGTCTGCCCCCTGACGCACTCTCCCTCTCTCTCTCCCCGCCCGCCCACCCCTCCATCCCTCTCATCACCCTCCGTCTCAGCGCCTGCGGTCCCGGGTGGGGGGGTTGCTACGGCTCCGTGACCTCCTGCCCCCCCCCACTCCGCCGGCAGGGGCCCCGCCGACCTTGGCGTCCCCCCCCCTGCGGTACCCTTCTCTCCTCTTCTCTCCCTCCCGCTCCCTGCCCCTGTCCCGCTCCCGCTCCCTCTCGCGCTCCCTCTCCCTCTCTCTGTCTCTGTCTCCGCGGTCTCGGTCCCTCTCCCTGTCCCCCTCTCCCCCGGGTCCCCCCGCCACTCCCACTCCTCCTCCCCCTCCTGGTGCCACCGGCGCCGCCGCTGCCGCCCCGGCGCTCCCCCGACTGCTCCCGCCCGCCGCGGGGCCCGCCCCCTCCTTATCCCGGCCCTTCCCGGCCCGGTCTCTCCGCTCCTCCTCCCTCCGCCGGTCCTCCTCCTCCTGCTCCCGCCGCCTCTTCTCTCGCTCCTTCATCCTCTCGGCACGCTCCGCTCCTCGCTGCACCGCCTGGGGAACAGAGCGAGAGTCATTCGAAACTGATGAGAAAGTCGGTTACTTGACGAACAAAGAAAGACTAAGATTGGACTAAAATCAGTCAAGGGGACATTTACATACACATATTCGATCAAAGAGCATTTGATATAATGTAGGTTACGCCATCTATAATGCGAGTTATCGTTACACGTTATACGCAAACTTGTTTTGGTTTTGGCGTGGCTGCAGCCAACAGTTCCTAGGCCACCCAGCACGGTTGATTCAACAGGCAAGACCCTAAATTGCGACTAAGCATTCATTCGATACTTGGAAGAAAGTAAACTGCAGTCTGGCAGCACTTCAAATGCAGTGAGAAAACATCTCGCAAAAGTGGCCACAATGACTGGGAAAAATGCAATGAATCTGAAGTGACATCGGAACAGTGAAATAAATCAGATCCCATTTGTAAGATGCGTTTATTTCTTAGACAAGTGGTTCTCAATCCACCTACCCTACTTGTTTTAGTTCCAACTGAGCTCTCAATTACTTAATTGAAATGTAATTATCATTCTGCTTAAATTGTGTAATAAAAGTTGGTTCTTTAAGTTCTTTATACAATTCTATACTGAACTTAAAACCCCTACCTGTTAAAATAATTAAAAGGCTCCGATTCAGGAAATTACTTCAATTAATTGAACCCTTACGTAAAAGAGCTCAGCTGGAACCAGCAGTGTTCCTCCAGGACCAGCACTGAGAACCAGTCTTAGACAAACCTGTGAGGACTCTGCAGGTAGTTATTTTGAATGTCAGTTCCCTGATTCTTATATATTAGAAGAGTAATACTTAAGATTTCTTATCTGCGTTAATTTGTAGCTTAAATTGTTTTGGTGAGTAATAAGTTGCCACAATTATTGTATGGATTAAAATGCTAACAAATTAGAACGGTTTTAATTCTAAAAGTTCTAAAAAGGTAAAAAGCTGAATTAAAAGGTATGTAGGTTTTAGGTCAATGTGAAAATTAAATTGCATGACTAAAATATGACTGAAACGAATGGTATCTTAGTGGAATAAAACCAACAAAGATTTGAGTACATTTTCAGTAGACTAAAAATAAAGAAAACTGCACGACTAAGATGCGACTCAACCCGACAGACTACAAGTTAAAAAACTGGTGACTAAATTAACACTGGTCAAGAGACTGTCCTGCACGGTAACTGATCCACTGTGCAGTGTGCAGCAGTGTGTACAGTAGCGCAGTGTGCAGCAGTGTGTACAGTAGCGCAGTGTGCGCAGTAGAGCAGTGTGCACAGTGTGTACCTGTTCGTCAGTGAGCGGCAGCCAGTAGATGCAGGGAGCTGCTTTGGTTTTGCAGAAGAGGTCGTCCAGCAGTTTGGCAGGGGGCTCCTCGGGGGCTTTCTCTGTGGACAGACGCACAGGCGGTCAGACACCCCGTCTCTGCCACGCGCTCCCTCTGGCACAGACTCCTCCCACACCGTGCCCTTCCCCCCTCACAGATGCTCACCCTTCTTGTCGGTCGTCTTCTCCTTGCTCTTGGCCCTCTCCTTGCGCCGCCTCTCTCTGTCCCGGGAACGCGAGCGCCGGGCCGCCTCCCTGTCCTCCCCGGGGACGGGCTTCCCAAAGTCACGCACCTTGTCCCGGTCCCACTCGCGCTCGGCCCGGGTGCGCTCCCGCCGCTCCATCTCCCTCTCGCGCTCCGCCCACTGGTCCCGCCCGCCTCCAGGCCCCACGCCGGCGCCCGGCCCCCTCTCCCGCTCCCTCTCCCGGTCTCTGTCCCGCTCGGGGGGCATCAGGGAGGCAGGCAGACCCCCCCTCCCCAGGGCCAGAGGTCCCATGGGGCCTCCCGGCCCCGGGCCCAGGGGTCCGCCCCGGTCCTCCTCACCGCCCCGGGCCGCCTCTCCAGAGCGATCCACCATGAGCAAGCCTCTGTGGAAGTCCAACTGAGAAAGACAGGGTGAGAGAAAAGTTACTATTTAAATAGATACACAGTTCAGCTACAGGCCAGAAAACTGATTGAGTGAGAGAGAGAGAGGGAGAGGAAGAGAAGGGACAGCACTCACCTCCTCCTGCTCACTGAAGTCCACACTGAGGAACTTGGGGTTACTCTGTGGCCACTTGACACCGTGCAGCGCAGTGCGTGTCGCCAGGGCCTCCTCTGTACTGGAGTACTGAGAGAGAGAGAGAGAATAGCATATAATTTAAAGTAAAATAATAAACCCAATTTGACCATGCACAACAATAATATACTTTAAAGAACTTATCCAAAAAACAGAAAACCTAAACTCAGATCTCAATACTGGAAAATGTAAATGTGAAAGGGACGAACATGTCAATTAAAAAAATAATACCCATTTTATTGATTTTCTAAAAGCTTCCGATTTGGCACGAAGGACTAATTATCTAAATATTCAGTGGTGGTGTCTGGGGTAGACTATGACATCATAAAGTCCATTGTACACCAAATAAACGCAGAGTGAAAACCTGTCAACAAAAGAGGTTCAACAGTACTTCGGTCAGGGGCTGCAGTCTGAGCCCAACGCTGCTCAACATCTACACTGACGAGCTGGACAGCGCTGCCGCCGTCCGTGAGCCCTGGCCTCGCTCTCCCCCACCGAGAGGTCCAGTCCCTGCTCTACACTGATGACCTGGGGCCGCAGCAGCGCAAACTATGCATCGATGGGTGTAGCATGCAGGCTCTACAGAATCACATACCGTGGCATAGCAGTGGGATTTGATGCGGTCTATCCAGAAACCCTCCTCCAGCACGGTACCGGTGCGGTTCAGCAGCTCCTTCAGCTGGGCCAGAGTGAACGGGCGCACCTGGGGGTCAGAGGGCAGGGGTCAGGGGTCAGAGTAACACAGGGGAAGCGGCGGGGAGGCGGTGCAAGTAGTGGTGCCCGGCTCTCACCAGGTTGCAGATGTGGATGATGTTGGTGATCTTGCCGCGGGGGGGGGAGGGCTGCCGGGCCGTGCGCACGGGGTCGTCGATAGTGATGGACACGCCCGTCTTCTGCTGACTGATGGAGCGGCGGACCAGAGTGTCGCTGGGAGAGACTGGGACAGAGAGAGGCAGATGGATTGTTAATACCGAACAGAGAGGAAGGGAGAGACCGCAGAGGTGAAACCGAGACCTTCAAAGCCAAATCACCTTTCTTCAACTCCGTCTCTCTGGTGACGGGGGTCTGTGTTTCCATTGTCACCGCCGGGGGGCTGTCCTTCCTGTCCTCATCGGCCGGCCTGTCTCCTTCCTCGTCCTCCTCTTCCGGCACAGTCTCCTTCTGTCCGTTCTCCTGGCTCTCGGCCGGAACCACCTGACAGAGAGAGAACTGTGTCACACACTTCTCTGCTGTGGCGTCACAATGAAGAAACACCTCCATCTGTCCTCTGACCTGGTGGGGCCGGGATAGTGGTCGTACCTGTGTGACCGTTCGGCGGATCTTGAGGCCACGGTCCAGGCCGGGCTCCCCTCTGTCTCCGCGCTCCCCGGCCTCATCCCCGGACAGGCGGCCCTCGTCGGGGTGCAGCTCCACGACGGCCTCCTGACTGCCCGGGCCTGCTACCGGCTTGATGTCGGGGATCAGCGACTGAGGGAGGGAGGGAGGGGGGGTTAGTACAGTAACAGAGGCTGGATGTTACAGCACCAAAAAGTGCAGACACCGCCAGTACGTCTCACGGCTCTTGGGCCTTCAAAACCAGAAGGGTTCCTGGGTAAACGGCCACAGAGCGGGCAGGACAGTCGGTATACGGCGGGTGGCAGGCTGACCTTCAGCGAGTCAGTGGTGATGCTGATCGACGGCTTCTTGGCGGTGACAGCCGTGCTGGAGCCCCAGCGCCTCTTCCTGCCAGGCTGCCCCCCGGCACCCTCCGCATCTCCTCCCGCGGTGCCTCCTGCTGCTGGTGCCGGCCCAGAAACCGCAACACTGCGTGGAGCTGCAGCCGCACTGGGCTTACTAGCAGCTAAGAGACGGAGAGAGAGGAGTCAACAGAGGTACACAGTGACGAGATGAGTCACGGTAGGGAAGTGCATAGACACAGACCCAACCCACCTACAGACCCAAACAGTTGATACTTACAGACCAGGGAGATCCTGCGGGCAGTGAAAGCTTTGGGAGTGGCGCTCTGAAAGAAAGGAGAGAATAAAACAGACCCCAGCACAGGGGGAGAGGTGAGAGAGAGAGAGAGAGAGACAGACAGAGACCGTGCAAACGGACAGAGAGAAAGAAAAGAGGGGGAGAGATAGTTACAGCCATCAATAAACCAGTCATGGGGGGGTGGGGAGAGGGGGCAGTGCAGAAACACAGCAGAGCTAGACACACCCTCCCTGCACAGCACGGACTCCTGAAACTCACTGATCGACTAGGTGACTCACGCACACTAACTGACCGGAAGACTTCGCATTTGCGGGGTCTGCGGGAGGCTGGTGCAATCTGCTCTGAGACCTGTGCCGAGCAGCGCCTCCCTGTGGACGGTCTGGGGCCACTAAGTGAGCGGGAGTGTAGGGTGTAAGTCTCTGGGGTGGAGTGTGTGCAGTGGGCATGTACAGTGTGTTATGCAGAATCTGCATGGTGCCCATATGAAGTGACAGGAGGTCAACAGACACTACCTGGCAGTGTCAGTACAGCAGTGTGTGCACATCGACAGGGAAAGCGCACTGACTGCATATGGATGCTGTACAGTGCACACCAGACAGGAGTGCAGTATCTTCTGCGAGGATGCAGGGGGGGATGTGCAGCGCATCAGTGTGTGGACTGTGCCCATTTGTGCCATGACTGCAGGGCTGGACTGTGTGCTGGGCTAAGCTGTAGGCTGGGCTGTGCGCCGGGCTGGACTGGATTGAGGGTGGGACTGGGCTGTGCCCTGAGGGCGGGTGCTCTAGCCCCACTGTGCGTCTGACTAACACAAGAAAACAGTTGAACAGATCAGTGGCTCATTACAGCTCTGTAGCGGTACTGCAGTTTAAATTCAAGATGGACAGGAAAAACATTACGATTGCACTTCCCACTAATTTAATCTGTTTATACTCCACAGGCCTCTACCTGAGGGCACTATGACTTAAAAGCAGAGACCACAGATCATATGTAATAAACACATATTGATTTTAGAAGGCTGCAGACAATTTATCTACCAATTAACTTAATTGTAATTAAATTAAAACTGCAGTATCCATGGAAAAATTAAAAATCATAAATCTGTTAAACATTAAAACCTTCTCTTGAGGTTCAAAATAAAAGACAAAAAAGTCTCTGTAGACAAAAAAATTAAGAAAAATGTATTAAAAAATAAAAAGTTACGTATAGATCTAATATAGAAAGAGAAATGACAAGCTTTTCCTGGTACCATTGACACCTGATCCTCACTGGCTTGGCTATGGCCCAATCGCACGGCAGTGTACTGTATCTAGGCAACAAGGGTCCAATCAGAGGAGGTGGAGGAGGAGTGTGGGCGGGACTCTGTTTGAGAGTGTGAGGCTGATTGGCTGGCTGGCACCGCTCTGTGTGTTCTATTGAGGGGGGCTGTGGGACCTGCTCTTGTCAATTCCTGTCGCTCATGGTTTTGGTCTTTCGGGTTTTAAAAATGTCCTCTTCCTGCTTTCGGGCCTCTGTGCCCGGACAAGAGTGTCTCAGAGTCTGTGTGGGGGAGGGTAGTACAGAGGCGGAGAGGGAGGGGGCAATTCGAGGTAGTGTCCTGGTGCCCTCTTACCCTCCCCCTTCAAAAGTTCACTCTGCGCCGCAAAGCGAGAGAGCGGGAATCAGTCTTTCAAATCTCCTCTTGTACCACCCGTGTGGAAGAGTGTGGAGGAAGAGGGGAGAGAGAGGAGGGTGCTAAGCTTTATCCATTTCTTCCAGGCTCTCTCTCTCTCCTGCTCCCTCTCTTCCTTTTCTTTTCCAATCTTTTCCATGCACAGCACTGCAGAAGGGAGAGCAGACCGGCACTGCAGAGGAAGTAGAGGACAGGCAGCAGCTGTTCTATTCACCCTTCCCCCTCTCTCATTCCATTCATTGTCCAGAACGTGACGCAAGCAGGGAGCGAGCGAAGTGTGGAAGAGCAGAGGTCTGTCCTTTCCCGTGCAGGGCGAAGGTGAAAAAGTCTGCCTGCTGTAACGGTCTGGAAGGGCTGAGTGGGAGGCACTCAGGGCCCGGTGGCGGGCGGCATCCGAGAGGCCAACAGGACGGAGGGAAGACTCCCAGGGTGCCCTGCTCCATCAACCCTGCACTCGCTGTGAAGCGGCAAAAGTCTGTGCTCCTGACCTCACAGGCAGGTCATGGTCAGGGAGGAGAGAGGAGATGAGAGACATTGCCCAGACATTTTCAGGAGACGGGGAGGTGGAAGGGAGTGGCTGTTGGCCCCCCATTGTTCTTTTCTTTAAAAACATTTAAGAGTTGTTTCAGTGTCTTTTAAGGAAACTGGGTGGCATCCCCACAATCTTTTTGCTGTTCCTCGCACTCTTTGAATCCCAGGAACATGCTGGCAGTGTGAGGGAAAGGGAGAGGGTTGGCGTCTGCAGCAGCAAACTGAATCCCTGGCGACATCAGATTCATTGGAGTGGGGTCTGTTTTGAGATTAAAAAGTCTCTGAAGTGGAGATGTGTGAGAAAGTTACTCCAAAGCTGGGTCAGTGTGCCCCCTAGCACAAGTGCACACATGGGGTGTGTAGGAAGTCTTATCCCCCACTGTTGTAGACTCAGTCAGTGAGGGACTGTGGGGGCACGCGCTCAGTCTTGGGGTTGGCAGCCGTGACACGGCTCTGTGTCCTCCGAGGCACCGATGCAAGCTGGGAGGAGGCACCAGGGCAGAGCGATGGTCAGTCCATAAAGGAAACCACAGGAAGAAAAAAAGAAAAAAAAAAAAAGAAAAAGAAAAAAGGTTGCATGTTTATTTTGGGGGGGGGGGGGCATCATTGAAAACCAGCAGTCTTTCGTGAACTTTGACCTGGAGGATTGACTTTTTGTTGCTCATGTCAAATTATATAAAAAACAAGCAGGCAAACACAGCAGAGGAGAGCTCAGCTGGGGCTGGGGCCGCTGACCAATCAGGGAATCGTCGTGTCCTTGACCCCGCCCCCCTGGTCATTCCCCACCCCCTAGTGGTGGTTCTGGAATACTGTGGTGAACCAATCGGGTAAATTAAGTCTTTCTGATTGACAGGAACGTGAAGAAGCAGGGCGCGAGGCAGGTTTATAATCCAAACAGGAGGCAAGGATGTGCAAGTCAGACCATGGCAGTCCGGCACGCTCTGCTCTCGCAACCAGCAGGTGGTGCAAAAAACAGATCCAGTAATAGAGCACAGGGTCAGTCCACTGGAGCAGCTGGGTCTGAGGG
Source organism: Amia ocellicauda (assembly GCF_036373705.1). Lineage (NCBI taxonomy): Eukaryota > Metazoa > Chordata > Actinopteri > Amiiformes > Amiidae > Amia > Amia ocellicauda. Next base: position 9,772,776 of record NC_089863.1, read on the forward strand.
CAACCCAGACTGCGGTGCTGGGGGGCTCCGTCTGTCTGTGCCCCCCACGCCCGTCTGTGAGGTGGTGGTGGTGGGCTGGGGGGGTTGGAAAAGCTGTGTGCTGTTCAGTCAGTTGACAGTCATAGAAAGTCCATCTTGGGGTTCTTGGGAGACAATCCAGGGAATCGGCGCAGAACCAAGCAACTGCACACCCCCCCTAGACAGAATCCAGAGTGAGGCTGTGGCATCGTTATCTCCAGTGCTGGTCTGGCTCACATCCAGTCACACGACTCTCGCCCACCCACCCTTCACATAAGCTGACGGTGAAGGGGGCGGGGCCGGGGCGGGACGGCGATACGGAGAGATAGGGAGGAGGGGTTTAACCAGGCTTCTAGAACACCGCCGTGGAAGGCTGGGGGCGACAGGCCACGCCCTCCATTATTCGGGACCCTCCCCCCTCAGTTCCATTCTCTCATTGAATCTCTCCGGGTTTCGGCGGTCTCCATGGCGACACAGCCTGAATAGCAGGGCTGTTCCGGCAGCCTCCCTCAGCAGCAGCAGGCAGGCAGGCAGGCAGGCAGTCAGGTGAGTTGTAGGTGGGGACCGAGTCAGCGCAGACGGGCCTAGCTCAGGTAATGCCGGGGCACTTGGGTATAGCGGAACAGGTGTAGTAGTAGTAGTAGTAGTAGTAGTAGTAGGAGGAGGAGAAGGAGGAGGTGTAGTAGTAGTAGTAGTACGCAGGTACCATTAGGGGCAATGGAAGAAGCATGAGCACCTTACAACAAAGCAATCAATGGGGTTTTAAACAGCAGATACCCGTCCCTCAGCACGGGCACAACTCTCACACAGGCAGGCATGTCTACATCAACACTCACTCACACCCTGTCCCTACCAACACTGAACACTGCTCATTACGCGTGTGTTTATCTGGGCTGTGCAGTCGTGTGTACAGGCATTGGTGCGAGTCAGAGAGAGCGAACGAGAGAGAAAGACTGGTGCAGTAGAAAGTACAGTCCTGTCAGTGCTATTAGTGTCAGAAGGGTAATAATTCTGGACAAATGTGATTTATAACTCTCTCCAGGGCAGCCTAGTCTACAGTCCAGTCTGTAGCATATTGACCCCATCAGCTATAGAGGCTCTGGTGATGGACTAAGTCAGGAAAAGCTCAGTCCAGTCAGGGTTTCTAACTGTCACTGAGTCAAAAGGAGTCCAGTTCTGAACTCTGACACCTAATGAAGCTCACAGGGCAGCCTGTAGTTCAGGACAGTCAATATACTGTCAGGAGGTTGCTGTATGAGAATCTGAGCTGTGTGGTGCCGTACAGTATACTGTAGTGTAATGCTGCGAGGTGTTGAGTGGGAAAGACATGACAGTGAGCTACAGCACTAAAACACTGACCTGCTCAGTTACAAAAACAAGCTCTGACCTCTCACACACAAACACACAGGCCCCCAGACCCCCCACCCCACCCACCCTTAGCCCCAGACTCGGTCGCAGCTCCTTTTCTCCCATCTTACCTCCTCTGAGCGCCCCTCGCTATTCTCCGAGCCCTGGCCCTCGGGGTGGTCCGGGGGCTGACCCTCAGCGACCCCGGTGACCTCTGGGTCGGGGTGTCCCTCGGCCTCCATGCCCGAGCCGGCTCCCTCCGACACCGCGCCCTGCTTCACCTCCCTGAGAGAGCGAGTGAGCAAGAGAGGAGTTAATACAGTTGGACACTGACTGAATGACTACATAATATAGTACAGGAACAGTGAACAGAGGTTTAATAAACACACTCCTCCACCTGCCAGAGCCAGACAGACTGGAGGATAAATCGGAGTAAAGGAGAGAGAAGGGAGAGAGGAGAGATAATGCAATAGAGACATGGGCTGGACACTAAAGTCCATTAACATTGGACACAGACTGTATTACACACTAAGAGCCTGTAACCCTGTTAGTCAATCAGCATGCCAACACAGACGAGAGCAAGCGCATGCTGTACGGCCTTGCAGGACTCCGGCTGGGTCAGGACTGTAACCTCCCCAACTCCATTTGGGCTGGGCCCTCTAAAAATAGCACCTGGCCTGGCAGCCTGCACAGGCATGTCACCAATGACCCCTCGGCGCCCCCTGCTGGCCTCACCACTGGGCCTGTCCTCTGGCACAAAGGCAGCCGTTTTAGCCCCTCAGCTACTGCAGGGGCAGGCACGACTGAAGGCCTGAGTGTACCCCCAGCTGTGTGGAGTGTAAACACAGGGCCATTTCTTTATTTTGGATTGAACATTTCAGTGTCTCCCAGTAACCCACCTCGCCTCAAAGAGCGACACCCCCAACACCCACGACCTATAGGGCAAACGGTCCTGTCCAGCACAGGGGTACGTTACTCGGACGCATATTCGCCCTTGGGTTGTGAAGCTCTCAGTGTCAGTTCTGCATAGGAGTGCGACTCCGCTGCGTCACGCCGGGCCTGCGGCACCGACCACGAGGAGACAGCATGTTCGGGCCGATTCGGTATCTGACTGCAATGCCTCTTTTTCACAGAGAGGGGAGCGTCCCACAAGGAGGACTGTGCCCGCGGTGCTGGCGCACAGGACTACGGATTCAGTAACAGGACAGGGCGGCCCACTTTCAGAAGAGAGGTCACCGAAATGCTGACATGGATGTACATGGATTTTTGTAATAAAGGCTCCGTTTATGCCGTTGGTTGAAAAGTCTACTTTGTCTCTCTGAAGAGTTATCCTGAGCATCAGCAGCCGCCTGTACACACCCCATACTGGGCGAGAGACTCCACAAGATGTCTACCCCTCATCTCACTGGACAGTCTCTTTCCCAAGTCACCCCAGCACAGCAGCTGATCTCTTCCTCCTGTCTTGTGTTGCCCACCCCTAACCCCATCCCATCTCTTGATATAAGGGCACACTGTAGATTACAGTATTGTGCTCCGGCTCCAGCCCAGTGGGTCCTCCCTGTGATTGGCGGTTACTAAACAGCAGCTGCAGAATCAGTGATAATCGCAACGAGATCAGACTGATGGACGGACTCAGCCCGAGGAGGAATCTGAGCATCTGTCCTCAGAATGGGACAGGGAGATGACGATGACAGATCGAGAGGGAAGAGGGGACACAGAATGAGAAAGTGTGGGAGGGGGGCAGAGGGAAAGAGAGAAAAAGGATCACTGGACCTGTAAATCAAAGCTTTGGCAACATTTACGTAGCGTAGTCATGCCAATAAAGCTTTTTTTACATTGAAATGAGTGGGACAGGCAGAGACAGGGGTAGGAGATACACAAGTCAAATATGGGTAGTGGGGAAAGAAAAATAAATAAATAAGAGTGGAAGAATGAATCTAAGAAGGACAGAGACCAATGAAACACAAAAACAAGAGAAAATGCCAGGAGAGAGAGAGAGAGAAATAAAGGTCAAAACCTGAGTGAGGGAGAGAACATGCTTTGGATCTTGTAGTTTTTTGTTGGGATTAAAACCTAACCCTGAGAAAATTCTAACAACCTGCCACAAAGTAAAACGAATCGCTTCACATGAAACGCTAGTGTAAAAGCAGGAGCGTTATTGTCAATATTCGTGCTGGGGAGAGAGCATGCACCGTGCAGCTCCCCACAGATGCGCGTCTCTGCTCAGCGAGTAATTTCGCTCATGGATTTCATCCACCTACTTCCAAGACAATCGACGGCGTAAACAAACACGATTATTTATTTATTATAAAACCGATCTGCGGTTCCGAAACGAATGCCGGTGATGTCCTCCTCCTCCTCCACCCCCCTCCTCCACTCCTCCCTCCCCCCATACACACACGGCTCACAAATAAATGCACACACACATCCACACAACCCGGTTCAGCTACAGAACAAACGGACTACGGCTACCAGAGAGAGAGGGAGAGATGGGGAGAAGGGGAAGACACGGATGGAGAGGGGGGTACAGGCAGGAGGCGGCGATGCGCTCTCCCTCCCTCCCCTTCTCTCTCGCCCCCCTACCTCGCTTGCCTGCTTGCTTACCCGCTTTTGTTGGTCTCAGACAGCATTTTCTCTGCCCCGCACCCCGTCCCGGATCCCCTGACCCGGTTCGGGAGAGCCCGCTGCGGTGGCCGACTGTGGGGCTCTGGGGTTGCGTCGGCAGAGGCACTGGTTCCGATTGCGGCTTTGCTGCGCTGCGTTTCTCTCACAGCGGCCGAGCACGCACGGCGGCCATGTTGGATTAAGCGAGAGGACTGAGAGAGAGTGAGAGAGAGAGGGCGAGGACCCCGTCTCCTCCGAAAGCCACACCGGCTATAGGTGGCCACCGAGATCGCCCGATTGCAATTGAGGACGGCTGAAACGGCCCTCTCGCTTTAATGGTTTGGTTACAGTCCGTATTACACAATATGAATTATACTGACAATAACATTACATCAGCAGCTTTAAGTGGAGATACAACGGCTAACTAACTTTAAACTGGAATTGTACTCGGCAATATGCACATAAATTGACAGATTACTTGTTCGAAGAATTATTACCAAATTCAACAAATAGGATTGTTTATAATGAGTAATCGCTTTTAAAGTCGAATCGCAGTTTGTGCGGGTGTGTATCCAGCTCGCAGACACGGCCCGATTAGATTACTATTAAAAAAAAAATACCTATTTAAATAAGTATTTATTTATTTTTTAATTTTCCTTTTAGTCAAGCTACGCATTACCCATTCAAAGTACCAGAGACAGGCGGAATAGACATCCGCACACAAAAGCACAATTTGCATATCAGTATAGGTCCATACGTCATAGTTTTATAGCGCCTTACTTAAAACAACTACTGGAAAGTGTAAACAACCGGCAGAGAGGTGGGGCTGCAGGCCGCGATTATTCGACTTCTTGGAATGGGTGGGACACAAAATGGTTGGCTGCTGGTCAGGGACGGGATAATGGCGGGGGTGGGTTCAGTCCTGCCTTATGTATGAATGAGCTGTCAGGTTACTCCATTTATAAATCAAATGTAAAATTGCCTTTAAACACTTTGGTTTGATAAGAAAACAATTAAAAATGAAAACCAGAGAGGTGGAGAACTCTCCTCTGCTCGCTCCCTCTGATCCTTCCCCTCCCCCATCCCTTCAGAACCCCTATCGCAGCAGCCTGGGTTCTGACCGTGCTTCAAGCTCCCTCACCAGGGGAAAGCAGGCTGAACCGGTTCAGGATCAACCCAGCCCCGGCGGTGGGTCGGCTGACCCGCCCAGCAGCACTGACCCTGGCAGAGCAAGCAAGACGAGAGGCCCTGTGGACTTCCTGCAGTGACCCGCTGACTGGTACTGTATTGCGAGAGCCAGAGCCCACACACAGTCCCACTCACACAACCTCTCACACCATTAGATGCACACAGCCGCTCCTCATGTTTTAATGTTTAAAAGCTCCAGGGATGGGGACACAGACATGCACCCCCCCACACATACACACACAGGCCTCCCCAGGTCACTCCTCAACATTGTTTAATCACTGTCCCTGAGCAGCTGTGACGGAGCCGCCCTGAAGCGAGCCCCACTGACAACAGCAGCCAGTTCCTCAGAAGGAGGGGTAAAGAAAGAGAGGAGAGCAAGAGAGACAGGTTAGGAAAAATAAAATCAGAGGGGGAAGAGAGAGCTAGCGGTTTATTAGCACAGATGTTTATTAGATTAGTCTCAGAGAGAGAGAGAGGGAGAGAGAGTCAAACACTGATTACCTGAAGCCCATTAGAGAGAGAGGAGGTTCTTATGAATGACTGTGGCCATGAGGGCTGCCTGGTATAGTGATCAGCTGATTTCATTAGGGCACAGAGAGGCGCACACACACACACACACACACACATCTGTAGAGTCTGAGCTGCACTGTGTGGCAGAGCAACAGACTGCCCATGTGATTAGAGATGAGGGGAAGAGAGCAAGAATGAAAGAAGAGGGAGAGGTATGGAGGGAAGGAGAGGAGAACCCCAGTAGTGTATGTGTTGTATTGGAGTGTCTCATAGTGTCAGTATTTGTGCAATGGTGTGTGTCAGTATAAATGTGTACGTCAGTTAGTATCACAGAGTGTGTGTCGGTTGCGTCAGTGTTGGAGTGTGTTGCGTCTGTATGTCCGTCCGTCGTGTGTGTTTGTGTCCGTGACTCACCTGGCTGGGTGTCTGCTCCTGCCCTCTCCTGCATCCCTCGCTTCTCTCTCTCTGCGCTCCGCTCCATCCGCCTTCCTTTCGTCCTCGGAGCAGGATTTCTGTTCACAGGGAGGGAGAGAGAGAAAAAGGAAAGGAAAGACAGTGATCATTATATCATATTAAACAATACCCTTTTGCAATGTGCGACAATCAGAAGCCACCAGTTCGACACAATCATCGACCAACAACTGACCTTGCTGTTGCTCGCTGCCTCATTCTCCTCTCCTTCTTCCTCATCCCTCTCTCCTCTCCTCTTGCGGCGGGGGGGCACGGGGGGCTCAGGGGAGCCCTCGGGCTGACAGAATGCCCCACTGTCCCGGGACAGAGAGTCCCTCTGAGCACTGAGGGACTGACAGAGAGAGAGAATGAGGGTTAATACCAGAACACGGGCTGACTGGAGTGAGGAGGAAAGGAGAGAGAGCAAGGGAAAGCGCAAGACTCACCCTTCTGCTACTGGAGGCGGATCCTGATTTTCCACGGGAGGAAGAGGAGGAGCCGGAGGAGCGTGACGAGGAGGAGGCAGAGTCAGAGTCTGAAGAGGAGGAGTCACTGGAGGGGGAAGAAGGTCGCTCTCTGTCTTGCCGTCTACCCCTCTCTGCATCCTCCTCTCCTTGCTGGGCTGGTGCTGGCTCGTTTTCCTCCGGTGGGGGTGATGGGGGGAGCACGGGCCCCATGGGTTCGAGCTGGGATCTTGGGGCCTCGGCTGCTGGTTTAGGCGCCTCAGTCTCTGCCGGCTTCTCGGGAGTCACGCTCTGGGATGGCTGATGTGTCTCGGGTGGTGCCTGTGCAGAAGCAGGGCCTGGGGTCCTCTCTCCAGGGGCAGATTTGGGTGTCCCTGTGGCTGTCTGTCTCGGGAGGCTGCCGCTGCTCTTTTCAGGCGTCTCTCTGGATGCCTCTTTCGGCCGCTGGGAGACAGCGGCAGGGTCCTCAGGCTCTCTCTCCCCACTAGGTCCTGCAATAGCAGTCTTGTCAGTTCCCGCTTTTCTGTCAAGACTCGGCTGAGGTGTCTCTGTGGTTGCCTGCTCTGACTTGGGTGCCTCTGGGGTCACCGGCTTAGGCATCACTGTCTTAGGCGTCTCAGTCTCTGCCTGACTGGGATGAGCATCAAGCTTTGGCCCCCCGGCACGGGCGTCTCTGCCGGTGCCCTCCAGGGCCCCCTCTTGCGGTTTGCTATCTGTCGGTCTCTCTGCTGCAGTGGCAGTCTTCGTCTGCAACTCGGAGTCCGTTGAACTCGTCTTCTCAGGTTCCAGGCCCGATCCCTTCTTCTCCTGTTCCAGTTTGGGTTTCGGGGAGGCGGTGGCCATTGTAGGGAGCCCCGGAGGGGGGTTGTCAGAGAACGTGCGTGGCCTCTTCAGGCCCGGGGAAGAGGAGGGTGAGAGCATCTCTCTAAACACCCGGAATTTCTTGGGGGGCGGTTGTGGGGACGGTGGAGCAGCGGGGGGCTCTAGAGCCGGGCTGACTATGACAGCTGGCGCATCCCTCTCCACTGTGGAGGCAGGGGTCGGTTTGGGCTGGGTAGCCTCACACTCCTCCTCCTTCTCCGCCTTCTCTTTCTCCATCTCCACCTCTTTCTCCTTCTCTTTCTTAGTCTCCACCTCCTTCTCTCTTTCAACCTCGGGAGTCTTTCCAATCAGGGCCAGGGGAGCAGCAGGGGCGGCGGCAGGAGGGGATGAGTGAAAGAGGGGGAGGGAGCCAGGCAGCACCACCACACCCCCCAGCTCCCTCCCTCTCTTGGAAGGCGGCAGGTGGCTCTCGCTGGGCCGGGGCACCTCCGTGATGGGCCGGGGCACCTCAGTGGCGGGCCCGGGCCCCCTGACCTCCCTCCCTCTCTTCTCTTCCACCCCCAGCGCAGCTTTGGGGACAGCAGCAGTAGCAGGAGTTGGAGATGGAGGAGGTCTGGTGTTCTCGCTGCCCTCTGTGGCATCTCTCTTCGGAGCCTCGGCTGCCTTCCCCTCCTTCTCTTTCTTCTTCTTCTTCTCCTCCTCCTCCTCCTCCTCCTTCTTCTCCTCCTCCACCTCTCTCGGAGGTTCAGCTATGCGCTCCGGTTTAGTCTCCGGAGCCCTGGAGTCCTGCCTCTCAGCCTCAGCCTTCCCATCCACGTCCGTCCTTTCCGTCTCGGCCTTCTTGGCGGGGGGGGCATCGCTCCCTACCGCCACGACAGCCGGACTCTCGGGCTGAGCGGAAGCTGGGAGCTGCTTCTCGGTCACGGTCGCAGTAGAGGCAATGACTGAAGAAGCAGGAATAGCAGTGGCGGGAATGGCTGGAGAATCCGAAGCAGCAACAGCAGCGGCAGACGTGACGGCAGGGCCGGTTGCTGGGGGAGCAGGGGTCACCGGGCTGGGAGTGTCTGCGGCCGTCAGGCTCTCTGCATGGGTAACGGCGTTCGATTCGGTGCTGGGGCTCTGGGGCTCGGCACGGAGCGGCACCCCCTTCCTCCGGCCCGAGAATGCACCCTCGGACTCCATCTTGCGAGCCAACAGTGTGAGTGGGCCAGGTCTCCTCTCACTGGCTGGCTCGGGGCTGCTGCTACTGCTACTGTTGCCGCTGGAGCTGCCGGAGGAGCTGGAGCTGCTGTCCTCTCGCTGCAGGGCTGGCGGGGAACACTCCCTCTGGGGGGCTCCCTCTGCCCTCTCTCTGGCCCCTGCTGCTCCTTCTCCACCCGCTGCTGCTACTGCTGCTGCTGCTGCTGCTGCTGCTCCTCCACGTCCCGCCACCACCACCGCCACCCCCTCGGGCTCCTCCAGACTGGGGGGGCTCTGCTTGGGGGTGTCAGGGAGGGGGAAGGAGATCTCGGGCGGAGGGGAGGGCGGCGGGGTGGGCTGGCGGAGCTGCAGGGGGGGCTGTGGCTGCGGTTGCGGGAGTTGTGGCTGCGGTTGCGGCTGCAGGAGCTGCGGTTGCTGTCGTGTCCGCCGGGCCCGCTCTCTCGGGGTTGGGGCGGCCTGGCTGGGGCCCTCGCCTCTGCCTCTCCCTCTCCCTCCTCTCCTCTCCACCCCCCGGCTCCTCCTCCTCCGGCTGCTCCCTCTGTCTTCCTCATCCTCTTCTTCTTCTTCCTCCTCCTCCTCCTCCTCTTCTTCTTCTTCTTCTTCCTCCTCCTCGCTGCTCTCTTCCTCGCTGTCTTCAGTCCTGCTGGCGGTGGCGGCAGCAGCAGCTGAGTCTGACTTTGACAGTAGCAGGACGGACCTCCGTTCCCCACCACCGCCTCCTCCAGTCTCCTTCTCCGCGTGGGGGAGTGGGCTGGGGGCAGCGGGGGCGGCGGGGGCAGCACCAAGGGCTCCCGGTCTCTTGGTTGCCGCGTCTGCACCGGGCTCGCCAATCACGCGCACTGAGAGGGAGGCGACAGCACGCTGTGGGGGGGGCAGCGGCGATTCCAGGCCAACCACCAGGGCAGACGCGCCCCCCGGACCTGGGGCCGCTGCTGCGGGGGCGGGGACAGCAGTGGCCAGGCTCTCCTCCCGGCTCTGTCGCGTGGAGGAGCGACGCGCCCGTCCACCCGCCTCGCGCCCGGGGTCGGCGGTCGCCTCGGTGTCTGGGGAGGGCGCGGGGCTGTCGCGGGTGCTGGAGGAGCGCGCGGATTTCCGAGCACTGGCACGGGAGGGCGTGGTGACAAGGGGTGCTGAGGGAGAGGGCTCTGCGGTGGCAGCGTCCGGCCCCGGTCCCACCTCCGCCTCTCGTCCCTCCTCTTCCTCCGCCATCTCTCTCTCCCCGCTCTCATCTTCCTCCCCCTTCCCCCCCTCCCCCAGCCCAGAGCCAGTGCCCGGCTTGGTCCGCGAAGGCGTGGGCCGGCGGCGGGGGGGACGCTGGGAGGAGGGGGAGGGCCGGGAGCGACGCCGGCGGGAGGGTTCCACCACTGGCGACACCTCCTGAGAGAAAGAGGGGGGAAGAAAGATGTTTTAGACTGACTGGACAATAAAGCAAAGTCCATTACCACGGCTAAATTCAGTAGGAGGCTCTACTCTATAAGCACTTTCCCCAAGACAGGAAACAAGGGGGCATGGAGACTGACCTGGTCTGGAGGACAGGAAGTGCTGTCATAGCCCTCTGATTGGTCATCCTCGTCTGGCCCTGCTGGGCTGTCTGTCTCCGCTGGGAAGAGGAGAGAGCGAGGCCAGAGGTCAGAGTCCTCTTCCAGTCACAACAATCAAGTACTCACTCACACAGACAACACCTGTACAACCCTACAGTCTCGATGTATCCACTGGGCCGTGGGGACGGGGACAGACAGGCTGGGCCCCAGTGTTCTCCTCAGAGCGCACAGTCACCGTGCGAAGAGCAATTTTCAACTCAGATGCACCCAGAGAGACGCAGTCGGTCTGGTGCATCGGTATTAGCATGGCAACTCATCACTGGAGACACACACACGGCAGGAGCCCCAACCTCACTGCAGTCGGTATGGTTCCTTGAAACTACAGCAAAGGACAGGTCTGCGGCTCCAGTCAGGTAAACCCAGCGCACTGCTCTGCAGGGCCATGAACTCTATTTTAAAAAGCTTTATTGGCAGCACTGAGCGACACCAGTGTTGCCACAACAGGGACAGGCAACCCCAGCGCTCAGCGGCAGGGTGATTGATACACTCAGTCGCTAAACACTGAAGACTCCCCAGGTATCGGCAGACAAGGACGCCATCTCCGTCTCTTACCCTCAGCCTCAGCTGCCTCCCGCGCCTCCCTCTCCAGCCTCTGCCTCAGGAGCTCCTGCTGCTTGGCCAGGTACTGTTTTATAAAACTGTTCTGACTCATCTCCTCCCCTATCTGACAGACAGAGAAGCATTAATGCAGAATCAGAGAGACATGCAGGAATTGACACAGAGCAGGCAAACAGGCCAATAACAGGGCAGTAATACAGACAGGCAGACAGACACACAGGACAGTAACTTACCTGGGAGTTGGGCTGTAGGCCACTGTGGGGGGTTGAGTGCTTCTGCAGATTCTCCAACATCAGAGCCTGAAACACAGACGCACATCATTTAAAACATGAACACAGCGGAAATGCACACTGCTCTGTGAGTGTGTGTCGTCCAGAACCGCCGCTCACACTGATATTTATTTTACAGCTGCCGTTTCCGAGCGCCTCTCGTGCGCCTGTATGGGGCGGGGCGATGCACGCATGGGGCAGTGCTCTACTGCAGCTTTGGCAGTTCAGGGCCAGCCCCACTTTCCTGTTGAGTAACGGCCCACAAAATAAAACCACACACACGAGAACTGTGATGCATTCACTGCTGTCATTTGATTAGACTGCACTTGGCCATTAAGCATTAAGTCTCTGTCGACCAGTCTCCCCTGTCAGTGACTATGGGACTCTCTGAGGAGCAGTGTCATGTGCCAAGAGACAGACAGACGGATGGACAGAGGAACAGAGTGAGGGAGAGAGTGCGAGACAGACAGGCTGGGCCCCAGTGTTCTCCTCAGATCGCAATCACTTTGCGAGAAGCAGATTTCAACTCAGCTACACCCAGACAGACATAGTCAATCTGGTGTATCGGTATTAGCATGGCAATTCATCACTGGAGACACAGACGGAGCCCCCCCAATGCTCTCCCTCCTGCCCATTATTATAATTATAATTATTGTTATTATAAGTCTGCATGTGAGAACATGAGTTCAAGATCTTTAATATTACAGTATTCTTGCAAAATAACTCCTCGTACAGTTCTTGCACTACATGAAACTTCACACAGTGGTTCATCATGTTTTAACCCGGTCCATGGTCGATAGTTATTGATTTTTAAGTGATCGATAGCACCACAAACCCCACTGAAACAATTGTGGAACACGTAAAACTCCATTCTCTCCCAAAGGCATTCCATCACGGTACGGTCTATAGCCAATCAGCATTGAGCCATATGTTCAGTAACCAATCAGCATTACGGTTTTACAGACGTTCGATTCTTTAAAACTCATGGTCAAACGCACTCCGTCTCCCTATCACTGGTACCATTTCTCTGCGAACTGCTGTGAGGCACTGATTTCTCATTACTGTTCCAATACTGCATATTTGATTTCCTGTTATAATAATATACTATTACTCAATTTCTTAGCTGATACTCTTATCCAGGATGACTTATAATTGTTACACTATATCACATTATTTTTACATTTTACCCAATTATACAGCTGGGCATCTACTGGAGAAATCTAGGTAAAGTACCTTGCTCAAGGGTACAACAGCAGTGTCCCCCACCTGGGATTGAAACCACGACCCTCCAGTTCAGAGTCCTAACCACTACTCCAAACTACTGCCCATACTACTGCCAATACTAATGATGTGAAGTGAGTATATATGGGGCATTAGTACCGATTACTACTAACATTCCACAGTCAGTCACTCCTGTCACCGCTATGATTTTCCCATGATTGTTCCATATTCTAACCATGTTTTACCCTGTTTCCCCCATGATTGTACCATGTGTTTATGTTTAAATACAGTACATATCCAAACATACATTTCAAAACAGGCCCTCACATGCAGAGAGTACTTACAGACACTTTCAATTCTGGTTACAATTATAGGATAATTAATCTGACACTTTTTTTTGTCTGACTCCTGTCATGTCCTTTTATGCCACTTTTGCCTGCCCTGTGCCCATTCACAACTGCAGGGTCTCTACTGGAGCTGCCGCCTGGGCAGGTGGTGTCCACTCCAGGGTCCGGCGGCAGCCCCTTCGGCCAGGACTGGGACCCCAGTGCAGAGCCCGGCCCTGCAGACACACAACCCTACTGACCACGGCACAGGAGGTCAGCGCCCAGTGGGAGCGTATCACGGGTATGAGAGCGTGCACAGGTGTGCAAATATTGACAAAGTCCTGCTGTAGCCCTCCCCTCTCTCCAAATTAAACACACTCACAATCAAGCACTTACACACAACTGAGCACAACACAAACTCACAATGAAGCACTTACAATTAAACCCAATTAAGCAATTACAAACACAATTATACACAAACACACGCAATTAAACGCTGGTTTGGAAAGCTGCACAATATGTCATTTGCGTCATCACATACGGAGATATAGTCATAAGCACAAACCGACACACACGCATTTGTAGAGGCTGTGCAAAAGCGATGCACGGATCGACTCGTACCGACGGCTGCTCCTCCTGGGGTGAAAGAAACCCACTTTGCATTCCTGCGCCGCTTGCGAGTGTAAATCCAGTGTCCCTCCGCTTCTGCTCAAACCCAACGCGGCTGCGCGCACTAATTGAAGGGATCACTCTCGGGGACGAGGCTCGTGCTCGCCGATTAAACCCCCCCCCCAACACCACGCTTTCTGAGGCGCGCTCCCGCCGCCCCCCCCCCCCACAGGCCCCAGCACTCACAACCCCCGACGCGCGCCCCCGACAGGAGCCACCGGCCGCGCGCTCCCGCGATCCAGCCCCCCCCCACACCTCCTCGTGGACGCGCACCCCCCCTCCTCATGCACGCACACAAACACACAAAGCGCGGGCCCGTCGACTACTCAAAAACTAACCGACACCGAGCCTCCCGCCCCGACAGCGACCGGGATCAACAGTCACTCCGCCGGGCCGGCCTGCACCGCCGCCCCCTCAACTTCCCCGCACAACTCCGGCGGCAACTCGGCTGCACAACCTCCACACGGCAACCCCTCCTCCTCCCCTAAACACTCTCTCTCTCCACGCAAACACAGCCAGCCTCCCCGCTTCCTCACCGCCGACACTCGGCCTCCCTCTCGCCTGGTCTTTCGGTCGGGGCGCCTCGCCGAAGCCGAAACCGGGCGATTTTCGAGGCCCCGGACCCCGGCCGAACTCACCCCTTTGAGCCGCTTGATGAGCGCGTTCTTCTGCCCACTCTTGGGAAGGCCTCGCTGCTCCAGGGCGGCCTTCAGGTCCGCCACCCGGAGCGAGTGCAGCGGCTTCCCATCCAACGTAACGTCTTCGAGCTCCGCCATCTTGCTTTCCCCTCTCTCTCTCTCCAACTCGGCCCGCTGCAACGCCTTCCTCCGCTGACGTCAGAGCTCGGCCATCTCCGGAAGGGGAGGGGGGTCGTGCCGCTGCCTTCGGGGGCTTTGTCTTCGGGAATCTCCGGAAACCGCTCGGAGGCACGCCATCCTCGTCCCCGGGGAGGAGGGAGCCGAGCCGGCTTCGGCAATCTCCGGCCGCTGTTCGGTTTTTGGCAGCGTGAGGACCTCAGATATCAGAGTTGAGAGTACTAAGTTCCTCTTCCTCTTCCTCGCAGCTGAAAAATAACACAATTAAAATATAGGAGGTTTTTTCTGTGCAGTAAACATGTCTAAAAGTTTAACAATCATATGTTTTACCATCAGAAAGGTATTTAGTCAGTCAGCCAGTGTATTGTTTGGCCTTTGTTAATCTAATTTCCAACAGATGTCGATTAATTGCACTGTTTTAAAATGTGTTTGTTTATTCGTTCAGTCACTCATCGCTGCGCCCCGAGTGAACTTCGGCCCCACTCGGGTGTTTCCGCCAGCTCGCCTCCTCTTTCTGCACAGACTCTCCTCTTCCCGTCTGCGCCTCTAGACCGGAAGTTGACACGTTTTCTAATAACAAACCGACACACAAAAAAAAAAGACAACAATAATACGGGGGCAGTGCAAACATGGAGAGAGGGTGACGGACTACGAGCAGGGCGAGAACGAGAGGAAACAGAGACAGACAGACGGAGAAAGAGAGAAGGAGGGGGACGGTGGCCAAGCAGGGGGTAACTGTAATACATGTTCACCAGGAAGCGATGGGCTTAATTCTCGTTATTATTTAATTAATTCAGTATAGACATCGGTGTTGACGGGAGTGGTCCGGGGCGAAGAGAGCGGAAGGTGAGTGTGTGTCGTCCTTCTCTCTCTCTCTCTCTTTTTCATTAACTCCACGCAGACTGGCATGACATTGGCTGCTGTTCACGTCCCACTGTAGCCCCCCACGCCATGCTGTGTGCGCTGTTAACGCAACATGCATCATCTATTGCCACTCACAAGACTTTGCCCTCTCCATCTGTCTCTCTCTCTCCGGGGCCCGAGTCTCCTGTGCTTATTAAAGTGGTTACTACCGATATATAAGCTAAAGACAAGTGTCGACAGCTCATACATCCCAATACAACAGAGCCCGCCTGGATCTTAACACAACTTGGGTTACGATCCTAATTTTATCCTAGTAGCAAATGCATGCTTAAGTATCGCCAGAATCAATGTGCTTATGTACTCTTATTTTTAACACTAATTGTGTGTGTGTGTCTCTCTCTCCTAGATGTCGTGGTTCTCTCAGGCAGTGCAGGGAGTGAGTCAGCAGGGCCCCCCAGCTGCCACAACACCCCCAGTCTGGGAGGGTCTGTCCGGCCTGTCCCTGGGGGGGGGCGCGGGTGCAGGCGGAGGTGGAGGAGGAGGAGGAGGAGGAAGCAGCGGCAACGGGGGCGGGCGTTACTTCAGCATCCCCTTCCCACACCCCCCGGTGCAGCCGCAGCCCCCCCAGGGCGGCCCGGAGCACCTGCCGCCCCTCCCGGGCCCGGAGTACCTGCCCTACACGTCCTTCAGCCGCCCCAGCGCCCCCCCGCGGCTGTCAGACCTGCCCCAGGGCCCCCCGCCCAGCGGCGCGGTGTGGCAGGAGCAGCGCTGCGTTCTGGGCTGGCTTCAGGGCTGGGGGGCGTCGCAGAGGGGCCGCTTCCTGCAGGATCTGCTGAGCAAGGCCGTGCCGGGCAAGGTGTGCACCCTGCTGGACCAGCTGACCACACTGCAGGTCAGTCTAGTATCCGGAGAGTCGGCCAGTGTACGTCTCACTCGATTCAATTCGAAAAACTTTATTGGCACGGCTAATTGACATCAGTGTGAGGTCAATGGGAACAAATAATACAGGAAATGCGCTTTACGTTTGAACATTGAGATACTCTTCATAAGATGATTGTATATGCTATCTCTCACTCTCTCTCCACCCCCTCCGCCCCAGGTGCGCGACCGGCCCCCCAGCATCTTCGAGTGCCAGCTGCGGCTGTGGGGTCAGTGGTTCGAGTCGTGGAGCGAGGAGGAGAGGAACGGCTTCCTGCACTGCCTGGAGGAGAGGGAGCCCGCACTCACCAGCGCCTTCTACAGGGAGGTCTCCAACACTGCAGGGAGAGAGTGACGGGGGAGGTGGTAGGAGGGTGGGAGAGAGAGGAGGGTGGGAGAGGGAGGTAGAACTAACTGAGAGATGACAAAAGAAGCAGGGAGGAGAGAGGGGTAAAGTGAGGGAGGAGAAAGTTGTAGCGGGGCAGGACAAGATTCTCTCTCTCACTCACTCACTCTCCGCTGCTTTGTGCCCTGCTGGTAGATGACGAGCTGCAACTAAGAGCTTCTGGGAAGATTGTCACCCTTTTGTATTGAATAAATGCTGTAAATACCTTTGAAACCGGGCCGCCCGTCTCCTGTGTGTGTGTCGTCTGCGTGTCTCCGCACGTCATTTGTTGTGTTTTCACCTCTGTCTGTTTACCTTCCCAAATCCTGGGTGTAGCCGAGTCTGGTCAACACCAGGACACACGGACTGACACTCTCACAATCACACACACACATTCTTCATCAGATCTCTGCCTGCCTCTCTCTCTGTCCCTCTTTTTCTCTGCTTGTCTGTCTCCATCTGTCCCTCTACCTGTCTTTCTTCCTGTCTCTCTGTCCTTCTCTCTCTACCTGTCTGTCCCTGTCTGGCTGTGTCCTTCTATCTCTACCTGTCTGTCTGTGTCCTGTCTCCCTGTCTGTCTGTGTCCTTCTCTCTCTACATGTCTGTCTCTGTGTCCCTCTGTCCCTCTACCTGTCTGTGTATCGGTGTCAGTGAGACAGCAATCAGGGGCTTAGTGAAGGAGCCTCAGAGGGCTGCTTTATTGTGAACAGGGGGAGAGTATCACCCTCCCTTCAAAAGACAAGTGTGTTCGGAAAAATACAATCTGGTACAAAATACAGGTCACAGCTGTGCAGCCCCTCTGCTGTCACTTTTTTTTTTTTTTTTTAACAAACAATTACAGAAGAAATCCCTGGATAAGTATATATATATATATAAGAGAGAGAGGGAAGGAAACAAAAAAAGGGGATTTCAAAACTGATCCACATCCCACAGGCCGGAGACTCAATCCCGACGGCAACGCAACAGCACTGACCAGAGGGCGGAGTTTATAAAATAAAGCGCCTGGTTTGCAAACGAACACAAAATCAACACAAAGTCCACGTGCCAGTCCTTTGTGCTGTTGTAATCAGCAACCCCCCCCACCCCGCACACTGTGCCACGGCCTGCTGCTGCCGAGACTCCAGCCCGACAGTGTGGGTGGTGTGCCCAGTGCATCGGCAGACTGGTGTAAAAGCACCAATGAGAGAGCGAGAGAGGCACGCCGAGACAATGGGTTGTGAACAGGCTGTTATCGTGGTATTGCTGGCAGGACAGGTCGTGTTGAGACTTGAGAGAGAAAGAGAGAGAGAGCCTGGATGACCGGTTTCAGCAGGGTGCTGTCACCGTGGGAACACTCACTCTCTTGCTCGCACTTTCCCACCCTTTCCCTCGCTCTCTCTCTCTCTCTTTCACAACCCCACTGACAGAGCAGGACCAGTATTGTAATAACCCAGAGGCTCAGTAACACTGGAAACATGTGTGTACAGTGTCTCATTAACCCAGAAAGAGAGAGAGAAAGAGGCAGAGGCACTCAGAAAGATAAATACAGAGAGAGGCACTCAGATAAAGAGAGAGAGAGAGAGAAAGAGAGAGGCACTCAGATAGACAAACAAAAAGAGTCATTCAGATCGACTGAGACAGCGGCATTATATTGTAACAGTCACACCTGTACAGACAGCTTCAAATCCTCTCGACCCCAAACGACAACAACAAAAACAATAAAAATAACCTTCTCGCTGCGGGGACAGGGGCCGGACACTGCGAGTCAGTGATTTTGGCACGAGTCCGTCCCGTATACATCAGTCCTGTCCACACTGCACCTGCCCCGTGGCGCAGTCCTGCAGGTGTGCTTATATAAGTGTCTGCGGGACACTTCACTGGGCTGCTATCCTGGTGGGGTGGGGGCAGTAGAAGTCCCACGGACCTCTCAGTTCCAGGACCTGTCCCGACTGAAGGCACTAACGAGCCGCATCGTTAAGACTCGTTAAGAATCAGCTCGAGTCCCATCCTGGAGCTTTACACCCAGAGCTGAGGCACCACACAGCTCAGATCAGCACAGCACGACACAACACAACACAGTCTACTACAACACAACACAGTGCGTGTGAAGAGCTGGTATTAACACTGAAGTGACTGAATACTTGAAACTGGGCTTTAATTCAACTCGTCTGAGCCCACAGTAAGACAGTCAGCAAAGGGCAGCACCATTATGACATTATTGCTCTTGTTGCGATCATTATTATTGCTATTTTTATATTGAGAAAACAAAAACAGATCCCCCTATGAGAACCATCACGAGATTTCGGCGAGTCTCTGCAGCAGCCCCGAGAACCCCGCGGCATGCTGGGACAGCTCGGCCACCCGGTCCACCATCTCCTGCGTGGCCGGCACAGAGGGGTAGGCCTGGGCCGCGCCCTTGGTGGCCACGACCACGGCCTTGAGGGCCTGGCACAGCCGCCCCCCCGAGGCCGTGACCTTGGCGCGCAGGTCCGGCGAGGCCAGCAGCCGGGAGAGCGTGTCCCCGATGAAGACCAGCTTGTGGGCCGTCACGATCAGGCTCTTCCCCCGGGACACGAAGACCCGGGGAGGCTGGTTCCCGCGCACGCTGGAGAAGAGCGCGTCGATGGCGTCCGCCAGGCTGGACAGGTGGGACAGGCTCTGCGAGGAGTAGAAGGACAGCAGCTCCGAGTCCTCCAGGGAGAGGGACACCGGGAGAGGGGGGGACGGGCTGGCCTGCGCAGGGGAGAGGGACAGAGAGAGAGGGAGGCGTTAATACATTGGACACTACAGTATATCCACACTGCACAGACGGAGGGAGAGAATGCTGATCTGTTTGTACCCTGTTCTCTGTGGTGGGGGGCTCAGTCTGGGGGGGGGCACTGTCCGTCTGGATGACCGGAGGGGATGGATCGGGCTTCCCCTGGGAAACAGGACAACAGGAAAATTAACTGACTGACTGATACACTGAGAGAGAGGGAGACACAGAGGCGGACACTGGACTGACCTGCAGTTTGACGTAGCCCTCGCTCTCTCCGGTAGAGGGGGGCACGGCAGTGGACACCCCCAGGCTGCCGATGCCAGCATACTCGCTCGCCGGGTCGTCCATCTCGATCTCTCCGTCTGTGGTGGGGGGCAGGGGCGGCAGTGGGGGGGGCAGGGGGAAGGAGGCGGGGGGCGGGGGCGGCAGGGGCCTCTCCTGGATCCAGCTGCCCTTCCGTGACCCCAGACCCACTGCCAGGGTCGCCCCCGCCCCCGCCCCCGCCCCCCCAGGCGCCGGCACAGACAGGGGCCGTACCTCGGCGACAGGAAGTGCGGGGAGAGGGCGTCGTGACAGGGAATCCTGAGAAGGGAGGCGTGGCCGCCCCGAGGGCTGTGTGGAGCTCTGCAGCAGGGAGGCGGAGTCCTCCAGGGCCCGGCGGACCAATGAGAGCAGGGCGTCAGAGGGAGCGGTGGAGCCGCAGCCGGAGAGGGCGGGGCCCAGGTCGGAGAGGCGGGACCGGGCCTGGGAGTGGAGGGGCGGGGCCGAGTACGGGTCCTGTGATGCCGATTGGCCAGCCCTCCACACAGCCAGGATCTCGGCCAATGAGGCAACCAGCTCCCGCGCGGGCGGGGGTGGGGACTGGGAGACAGCGATTAGCGCCGACTGGATGAGAGCAGAGAGCGAGGGCTTCCACTGGCTGTCGCCGGAGCCCGTACTGCACAGCGATGGGGGGCGGGGCAGCGGGGGGGCATCCGACAGGGTCAACGCCGGCATGTCATACACCCCGCACTCCCCCTGCTCCCCCCCGTCGCCCTGGCTCCCCCCAGACCCTCCCTCGGCACCCCCCTCGGCACCGGAGCCCCCTGGCAGAGAGGGTACGCTGTACACATCCTCCTCCTCCCCCACGCCCACCCCTGGGGCACACAGTGCCCCCCCAAGGGGGACAGGGACACTGTAGGTCTCCTCCTGCAGTTCGCCGGACAGAGACAGTGTGGGGACGTCGTAGACCTGAGAGAGAGAGACAGAGGGTTAATACAGACACACTGACTAGACATTACACCAATATTGCACAGGGAGGTGGAGAGAGACGGAGAGGGAGGGAGAGACATGTGTTAATCCTGACTGACCTCCAAATCGCTGGGGGGCTGTCTTTCCGCGTTGCCGGGGGCGACGATGCGGGGGATGTTGTAGATGCCGTCGGGAGTGTCCTCGCTGGTTGCCGTGGGGACCGCTCGCTGCCACTTGCCAGAGGGGGGGGTGTCGTACACCTGAAATAACGCACAACAACATCACCTGCCTGCACACCTGTCTGTCTGTCTTTCTGTCTCCACACATGTTCCTGGCCATCTACCTGTGTACCTGTCCAGCTTAATACAGCACAATAGGATCCCTTTCTCCCTCTCCCTCTCCCTCTCTCTCTCTCTCTCTCTCTCTCTCTCTCTCTTCAGTGTTAATGTGACCATATTGTACCCTGCCTTCAGCACAGAGAACAATAACACTGTGTCTGTATTGACCTCCCACACCCCCCCCCTCGTCTCTCTCTCTCTCTCTCTCTCTCTCTCTCACTCGCCTGGCTGTTGAGGTTCTCATCGTCCGGATCCCCCTCCTCCTCCTTTTTCTTTGTCATCCTCTTCTGATTCTTCTTCTTCCTCTTCTCCACTTCCTCCTTCTCCGGTGTTCTGGCTCCATTCTTCTCCTCTCTCTCTCCTCTGTCAGCACTGGGGCCGGGCTCCCCCATCCTTCTCTCTCCTCCTCCCCCTGTCCCCCTCTCTCCTCTCCCCCCTCTCTCCTCTCTGCCCTCAGTCTTGGGGACCCCTCTGACCGGGGGTGCGGGCGGGGGGGGCTTGCGGGCGAAATTGGGGGACCCCGGCACGGCGCTCACCCCCCGGCACGGGCCAGGGCCCAGCAGGGGTCTGCCCTCCCCTCCTCTTCCTGCAGCCCTCACGCCCTTTGCCCTGGAGGCAGGGGGGGTCCCCACTGGAGTCCTGTGCCCGGGCTTGGGGAGGGGCTGGGGGGCGGGCAGGACGGCTGGGGTGGGCTGCTGCCCTGTCGCAGAGATAGAGGGGGCGGCGATATCACTGTATTGTGTGCGGTCTGTCCTGGGGGTCCGTTTCGCCACCCCCACAGCGGCCGGTGGGGTCTGGTACAGCCCTTCGGGTTCTGTATGGCCCTCAGAGCACACGATGCCCCCCACACTGTCAGGGCCCAGGGCGGCGCTGGGAGTCTGGTACACTTCATCTGGCAGGGGCGGGTCCGTAGGTGGCAGCCGGGGCACTAAATACAGTGCCTCCGGGCACCCCCCCACTGCCACGGCCTCCAGGGGGACAAGATACACAGACTGTGTGAGAGGCTGGGAGCCCAGGGCAGGTCTGGGCAGGGACGGGGGCGCCAGGTACACCGCCTCCTGTGGGGGGGCTGCGCGGGGCCCCCCAGGGACCAGGTACACCGCTTCAGTGTGGAGGGCGGAGGATGGCTGGGGAGCCGGGGGCGTCTGGTACAGAGTCTCGGGGGGCTGGGCAGTGGGGGTGGCTGTGGGGTGAGGGCTATGTCGGGGCCGGGGGCTCCTCTCGCCCCTCAGTCCCAGGGAGGGCGAGCGGGTGCGGCCCGGGGACGGGTCCCAGTCAGCGGGGGTGTGGGGCTGTGGCCGGGGGCAGGAGCCGGAGCGCGAGCGGGGCCGCCCCCCCGCCGGGGACTGGTACACCCCCTCGCCCCCCGCCTCCCGGCCCCGCACTCCCTTCACCCTGTCCAGCAGTCCACGCTCGGGGGCGCAGTTCTGCTTCAGCGGCCCGCCGTGACTCAGCCTGCCCGGCGCGGGGGGGGACAGGTACACCGGAGACTCCAGCTCCGGCCCCCCGCCAGAACCGGACCCCCGCTCCGGTTCCGGAGGACGAGGGTGGGCAGCCGGAGAGAGATACACAGAGTCCGCGTCGGCACCGGAAGGCGGAGCGCAGGAGGAGGGCAGGGAGAGGGAGGAAGGCGACGGGGAGGGTGGGCAGGGCTGGGTGTGCAGCAGGCGGAGCCGGTTGCCGGGGGCGATGCCCTGTCGGCCGTGAAGCGAGCACAACCACCAGCCCCCCCCCGCGCCCCCCGCCTCGCCCTGCTCCAGCACCATGAGGATGTCGCCCTTGCGGAAGGCCAGTTCATCAGCGCTCTCTGCAGCATTGTCAAACAGGGCCTTCGCCAGGACTGTCTGAGAGAGAGAGGAGAGGAAAGAGAGGGTTAATACAGACACACTGAACACTACAGCACATTAACACTGCACTGAGAGAGAGAGGGTTAATACAGACACACTGAACACTACAGCACATTAACACTGCACTGAGAGAGAGAGGGTTAATACAGACACACTGAACACTACAGCACATTAACACTGCACTGAGAGAGAGAGGGTTAATACAGACACACTGACTGACTGAACACTACAGCACATTAACACTGCACTGAGAGAGAGAGGGTTAATACAGACACACTGACTGAACACTACAGCACATTAACACTGCACTGAGAGAGAGGGTTAATACAGACACACTGACTGACTGAACACTACAGCACATTAACACTGCACTGAGAGAGAGAGGGTTAATACAGACACACTGACTGACTGAACACTACAGCACATTAACACTGCACTGAGAGAGAGAGGGTTAATACAGACACACTGACTGACTGAACACTACAGCACATTAACACTGCACTGAGAGAGAGAGGGTTAATACAGACACACTGAACACTACAGCACATTAACACTGCACTGAGAGAGAGGGTTAATACAGACACACTGAACACTACAGCACATTAACACTGCACTGAGAGAGAGAGGGTTAATACAGACACACTGACTGAACACTACAGCACATTAACACTGCACTGAGAGAGAGAGGGTTAATACAGACACACTGAACACTACAGCACATTAACACTGCACTGAGAGAGAGGGTTAATACAGACACACTGACTGAACACTACAGCACATTAACACTGCACAGAGAGAGAGGGTTAATACAGACACACTGACTGACTGAACACTACAGCACATTAACACTGCACTGAGAGAGAGAGGGTTAATACAGACACACTGAACACTACAGCACATTAACACTGCACTGAGAGAGAGGGTTAATACAGACACACTGAACACTACAGCACATTAACACTGCACTGAGAGAGAGAGGGTTAATACAGACACACTGACTGACTGAACACTACAGCACATTAACACTGCACTGAGAGAGAGAGGGTTAATACAGACACACTGAACACTACAGCACATTAACACTGCACTGAGAGAGAGAGGGTTAATACAGACACACTGACTGAACACTACAGCACATTAACACTGCACTGAGGGGGGGATGATGACTGATGAACTGGTCACTCATGTCACACTGAGACAGAGGGAGGGGGTGTTAGTACAGACACACTGACTGGACACTACAGCACAATGAAACCCACAAAGAGTCAGAGAGAGGGGGAAAGGGGGAGGGGGGGCACTCAAAGACACATCTGTCCCCTGCTGTACATCAGCTCCAGGTCCCATTGTTTCCCTCTCTCTGCCTCCCCTGGGGGGCTGTACAACACAAGGCAAAGCTGAGCCCCTGACCCCCCCCCTTCCAATCAGAGAGGATTTTGTTTGCAATTTACACAGACAGACAGACAAGTCAGAATGCTAGTTATGAAACACAGACATACAGAGACACACATAGACAGACGGACGCACTCACCGACAGCGCCATGACGCAACCAGTGTACGTGTGCCTGTACGTGTGCGTGTACGTGTGGACGTTGCTCCGGCTGCTCTCCGGTCACGCTGGGCTTTTCGTCAGGTGTCGTTGACAATGGAAACCCGGGTTCATCGGGGACACCCCTCCCCCATACTGTATCGGGACAACAGGCGGACCGGACGGGACACAACGAGATCCGGGTCAAAGGTCGCACAGGGTTTGCTCACATCACCTCTCAGTCACACTCACACAACACACACTAAAGCAATAATAATAATAATAATAATAATAATAATAAGTTATAAGGCGCTTTGTTGTGAAAGGTTCAATTAGGTCACGATTTTTGGCAAAAAAGCTGGTGACAATATTTGGTGTAACGAAATAAATCTAGAACGTTTCGAATGTAAACAAATTAGAAAATAAGAATGAATTAAGGCTGGGGATATATAGTGTTATTTTGTATTTTGTTTTTCATTCAATTACATGAATAGTCATTGCAACATTCAAACTTGTGGACAAATAGTACAAGTTTTAAAATAATAGTTAGTTGAAAACACTCCCCTGCTACATCCAGGTATGGGATTAGTGTGTTGATCTTTGTACTACACAGCCCCTATCCCTTCCTCCCTCTCTACCCGTATGTTATGAGTTGTCTCGCCGGGGCGCAGGGCGGTCGGACCGGTGCTGCCGGTTCCCCGGGACCAGTGCGCTCCACACGGCGCAGTCCCTCTCCCTCTCTCTCTCTCTCTCTCTCTCTCTCTCTCTCTCTCTCTCTCCCTCTCTCTCTCTCTCTCTCTCTCTCTCTCTCTCTCTCTCTCTCTCTCGCACTGACACGCCCGGCCCCGACAAACCCCAAACTCTGCCCGACGGTCACTGTGCTAAAACTAGTTCAAGCAATATTGTTAATGATTATATTTGACGTGCAATCAGCCCCTTCTCACCCTATACATTAGCAGAAAAAACACTTTATGGTGATACTAAAATCTATCGGCTAGACTGATTTTCAAATCCAGTACAGTAGGACACAGTCATCCCAACTATCTTGTTTACGTAGTTTAGTGTCCCTGTTTGTTTTTCCTGAGAGAGGTATCGATTAGTCAGCAAGAGAAAGATACAATTGTAATACAAAAGGAAAGTTGTTGTTCTTGATTGTCGCCTTTAACAATCCTTCAACTAATGGTGCAACTGATATGAAAAACGAGAAGTCACTCCTATAGGTCGCCGATTTGAACAGGATTGTGAGTGACGTCGTTTTTTGCATAATTCACCTAAAAACCCGAATAACGTTCATCATAATAAGTTACTCAATAAATAAGTTAATAAATATATACAGTGATATACTGTACCTGGAGTGGACCGCACAGGTGACAGCCCGCTTTAGTAACCGTGCAATTCGCTTTACCTGTGGATCTTAAAGCTGACTCTCCAGTCCAGTCAGGTGATCGTGTGGCTTAAAATCGAATGCGAAGAATGGAATTCAAGCCGAATCGTAAACGAACATGTAAACGTTCTAAATTCGGATCGGACGATGTGTTATTCCGATCGCAACTTGGACTGGCTCTGTGTCTGTCCGACTGATCCACAAACTGGTTCACACTATGTTTTTCTTAATTGCATCTATTGTTATGATGCCTCGCTCACACACGCCCCGTAGGATCATCATAACCTAGATGAGTGATGTGCGTGTATCTCTCTCTCTCTCTCTCTCTCTCTCTCTCTCTCTCTCTCTCTCTCTCTCTCTCTATGCCCGTCTGTGTGCACACACTCCACAATCCACAGCTATCCGCCAGAGCCACGTTTCTCAATCCGAGTCCAAACCCACAACACACAACGCAGCGCACAATCACAGCACACGACTTAGGCTACACACTGCTTGCACGCATACACACTCACAGCTGGATTGAAGGAAACAGAAGTCGGGTCGGCGTTTGAATTACAACGCGGTGTAGTAATAATAATTATAACACAACTGAAATAATATAATTGAGAAAAAACGATACACACACACACACACACACACAATTCAAGCTGTCTCTTTGCTTCTCAGACACGGGGAGGTTTGCAGTCTGCGGTCGCCTTGCATTGTCATTATTTCCCTGCTTTTCCGATCCCCCCTGGTTCTCTCTTTTGCAAACCGCACGAAAACTAAAAACCCAACACAATCATCAAAAATCGACCCGTTCGCGACCCGGCTGTTAGTTACCGCGAATCCGCCGCCCGTCCCGGAGCCCTTGTGCACTCCATAGTGTACCCCTCTCCCTCTCCCTCTCTCTCTCTCTCTCTCTCTCTCTAACGTGCTCACTCTTTCTTTCTCTCTCTCTTTTTTGTTCGTCCCTGCCTGCGCCCAGCCCGTCTTTCGCGTGTGCGGGAGAGACGGTGTTGTATTTCACCGTACAGCCCGGAATACAGCGCTGCCGTAACTCACGTAGCATATGCGCACCAATTGTGTGGGGGGAGGCGATCTGTAACTTGCAGACGCAACAGTTTCTCAAAACCCTTATAGCCCATTCTTCCCTGTTATTATCTCTCTCTCTCTCTCTCTCTCTCTCTCTCTCTCTCTCTCTCTCTCTCTCTCTCTCTCTCCCACGCATGCATTTCCAATTGTGTGTCTGTTTGATCAAGACTGTCTTACGGAATGGCTGACTGTGTGATTGGCGTAGGTGACAGGCCGTGTGAAGGTGTGATTGTGTGGCTGGGTGTGTGATTGTGTGGCTGGGTGTGTGGTTGTGTGACGGGTTGACGTAAGGCTGTTTATATCAAAACGGCAAGTCATTCAAAAGCGGGTGCGCCTCTTGTTTTACGGTAACCCCTACTCACTCAAGTGTGGGATGCATTAGCCCCTAGTCGCGGAAATGTCCTAACGCCAGTTCAGTTAATGACACATACTGTAAGTACAACAAACAACTAGCATAGCACTGCCGCTACTTCCCTTGTTGTACATTTTACTGTACTATACTACACTTATTACAGAGACAGATTTAGACGTTGAAGGCCCCCCTGGCACCACATTTTTCCACAGCAGTGTTGCACCTGTATGCCCCATCATACAGGATTTACAATGACAATAATAAGCGGGGTGAGTGCACACAATATTCTGTTTCACACCACAAATTGCCTCATTTATATCTCACCAATGTCTATCAACATCTAAGCAGTGTCATGTGGATAAAAAAAGCAGCAATATAATCATCAAAGGCATATAGCTTAGTAAAAAATGGTTTTACCTTAGCTGAGGGGTATCTTTCTTGCTTTCCTTCGAGAAAACTCTTCCACAACGTCATCAAAATCCAGTTCCCTCACCAGTTCACATTCAATGGCCATTAAAGACAGCGAGTTGAGACCTTGGCACATTTTGGTTCTTAGTTCATTTTTGACTTTTGCCATGAGAGAAAATGAACGCTCTCCTTCACAGTTGCTGACTGGCAGTGTAAGGAAAAGCCTAAGGGCAACATACACATTGGGGAAAACCGATGGCAGTCCATAATCCATCATTGTTTTGAGCGTCTTTGATGGTGATCTATCCATCTCCATTGAAATGAAAGATCTGAACTGAATCAGCTCATCAGCAAGACAGCTGTTCAATCCTCAGGGTAAGCAGAGGAAAGGTTATGGCCTCCTGTAATAATGTTGCTGTCTGACTCTGAGTCTGGCATGAATAGAACACCAAAAAGACTATTTGTGTGTTTATAGGCATCCAGTCTGTGATCAAGGCATTTGACAAGATTATCAATAGTAACATTAAATATGTCCACTTTAAATTTACGACTTCCACTAAAGCCTGCATCACCATCTGTGGTCTCATCTGCAAAAGTTTTTCTTTTCTTGATTCGTTGGACGTTGGACACCTGGCACACTTCCATATCACTTTTTTGTAGACATAAACTGGTCAAGTGGAATCTTTTAAGTATAGTATTCCAGAACTTCGTCATGAATGCAGTTTCTAGTTTGTCCATCATTGCACACAGTCCCGATGCTTCGTTGCGTGCTTCTAGTTTTTCGGACTCATCTGCAGCTATCTAATCTGCAAGCCTCTCTTATATTACTGTAATTTTTGCAAAGAGCTTTGGCTGACTCAGCCCTACAGCTCCACCGAGTATCAGACAAATGCTTGAGTGTTAAGTTTGTATTTATGAATACTGTACCCCATCGGCGAGTAGATGCAGAACAAAATGAATACAGTGACTGTAACAGATTAAAGTACTTTCCGACCTCTGGGCTACTGCTGTGTATGCTGTTTACACCTACTGAGCAGCACACGTAATGGATCAATGGATTTATCCATTTTAAGTGAGCCTGCAGTCCATTGTATCTGCCCGACATATTGCTTGCATTATCGTACGACTGGCCTCTACAGTTTAATATGTCCAAGCCAAGATCGTTTACCATTTTAATGATGTGATCATCACCTGTGTGACTTGAAAAGGGCTTGAAAGCTTTGAATCGTTTGATCACATTCCCTTTCTCATTTATGAATCTGAAGATGAATCTTAACTGCTCTGCATGGGACAAGTCTGGTGTTGAATCAACGATGACTGAAAAATATTTTGCATCCTTTAAATGCATTCGCAATTACTTGTTTACTTTTTTTCGCCCATTACTTCAATAAACTCCTCACATATAGTAGAGGACAAATAAGATACACTTCTGGCCACGCGTTTTAATATGCTCTGATAGAAACGGGTCAAATTGAAATATTAGTTCTAAAATTCCTAGAAAGTTACCACTGTGAGGCGAACCTAAGAGCTCGTCATCCCTCCTGAACCCCAGTCCTCTTTCGGATAAAAGCTTTATCACAGCCACCACACTCTTCAGCACCTCTTTCCAGTATCCCGTCTCTCCTGCAATTTGTTTGACCAGAGCTGAGTCCATGGCCTGAGTGTTCTTCGATCTATGCAGTAAGGCCAGCACGCATGACATATGACCAGGGCTCCTCTACCATTCAGAAATCCGCTCTGGGTGCTTCCAGTCACTGAATCCATCCGTAAAGTCGTGTCTTTTGGGCGAGAAAAGTTTACATGAAAAGCAGAACACCTGTCCAGTTGATGGAGAGTATAATAGCCACTCTTGTGAAACAATCTGGCCATTTGGTAAGCGAGTGTGTAATAAATCATCGGTAAGGGAGCAAGTCTTACCACCCAGACCACTATCCCTTAGGGAAGATGTATATTTTGAGCGTCAGTTGTGGAAAGCGGCAGCCCCTCTGGTAATAAGAATACTTGTTTATATCTCCCCATAATCCTGTGTCGCTGTTTTTTCCCAAAACAAGTGGTCATCTTCATCTTTCTGACTGTGATCTGACTGCGTAAAATGACATGGTGTCGCCGGCAGGCTTTGGTAATCACAGGCCGGCTCAGAATCACTTCTATCACAGTGAATTGTGCTAGCGCCACCTTCACGTTGTTATCAGTGTTTGCACTGATTTTTAAAAAGCTGGAGATTGTTGGTAGCTTTTGTACCAATCCAGCTTCTCTTGCTTCTTTTTCTTTTTTAAAATTTCTTTTCATTGCTCTTGGTTGTGGTTTTGAACTCATTTTTGTTTGTAGTAACTCAACTGTCTTTGCGAGAGTCGTGAAATAGTAGCTATTAGCCTACTCAATGATTCTTGCTCGCCTATAGATGTCCCTCTTCACAGCACAACATTGCTATTTTTAATTATTTGTTTTATTTTTTCTAAATTAATACAACTGCAAAGAAAATAAAATGATGACAGTATTAAACAATGCTCTGTTACTGACAAAAAAATAATATTTTTTATATGAAAAAAATATACACATATACAAATATGCCAGGGTCAAGGGCCCCCTGCTGGTCTGGTGCCATGAGCAAGTGCCCAGTAGGCCCGTGCGTAAATCATTGCCTGACTTATTGTACTATATATACTACACTATACTGCACTGCACTGTAGTGTACTGTACTGCCACTACACTACACTACACTGCACACAATGAAGGTGTTGAAGGAAGAGTGCAGTATGGTTATATTATCAATAACCACTTCATCCAGTCCAGGACCACGGTGAGCCCAACAAGTATTTTGAGATATTGTTA
This sequence comes from Amia ocellicauda, assembly GCF_036373705.1. NCBI lineage: Eukaryota > Metazoa > Chordata > Actinopteri > Amiiformes > Amiidae > Amia > Amia ocellicauda. Next base: position 9,802,732 of record NC_089863.1, read on the forward strand.
AATGTTAATTGGTCTTGCCATAGGGGGGCGCTGTTACCCTCACTCATCATATCACTGGATTAAGATTATCATCAAGGGTCCGTTAATCCTTGTCAATTCAATTTTCTGAATGTCCCCCAAAACTACAATATGCAACAATGCAATAGTTTTTGTTTCTTTTCTTTTTAGTTCTCAATTACAGAGTCGAAAAATTAACCACTATATTGTGGTTAAAATAACCAATAAAATACGTGCAATTTTTGATTTAGGTGAATTTAGGGGACGCTGACCCCCCAGACAAACCAACAGGGTGGCGTAGTCTGGTCACAGTATGTTACGGGCAAGGCAAGACATGGTGTTTTAAGTCCAGGGAGAAGATGTTTATCCCATCCTGAGCTGGATGAAGTGGTGGTGTGTAACTACAGATTTTAAACCTTTTAGTGTGTTTCAATATCTTTCATCTGACAGGGGCTTTATATTTACATTGAGGATGCTTGCCTGCCGAGGTACATACTCTTTGAATGAATGGTTCCAAATCCCTTTATGATCCCTTTGACATTTTGGGGGTAGTAAAAAACACCGTAGTGGAAATAGTTCCCTGGAGTGTATTTTTTTGTTTTTATTTTGCATATTTAATAAAATGTTTTTATCTTGAAAACAAGCAAAACAACATACGATTTTATGTTGTAAGTCGCCCTGGATAAGGGCATCTGCCAAGAAATTAAAAAATAATAATAAATAATAATAAATAATAATAATAATAATAATAATAATAATAATAATAATAATAATAATAATAATAATAATAATAATAATAACCGAGTTGGCCTGTGAGTTTTCTTGCCATAAGTGAGCACGGGTAATATACATTGATTAAATACTTTTTTCTTCAGGCACATGGGTATATTTCCTTTCAACAGAGTGCAGTTTCTTCCAAATTCACTCCATCCCATTTTGTTAACTCTTATCCAGGGCGATTTCAACACATAAGAGCATCGCTGCGTGTCTGGCAACAGGGACAGTAACAGTGATTTGGGATCATCATCCCAGACTTCATCAATAAGCACAGTTTCCCATCAAACCATTAACATCAGCTGAGATCTCCGACAGGTTATTGATCTGCCACGACTGCGCCGCATCCATAATCAATAGGCTGGCCTATAGTCATTGTGTTTAACAAGAATAAAAGTAAAAATACGCCACAAAATTATTCAATACAGTAAAAGTGTCTGAAATAGCGAATCGGTGTAAATCCCTTAATGCATCAATAAAAATCAATACAAATAAAAGGCTGAGTTATCTTAGCATATTCGTATAGCTGTATTTGCGTTTTTTGTGTTGTTTTTACAGTGTATCTGTGCTGTGCGACGCTGGATGAGTTTGATTGTGATGTATAATAGGGTTTAAAGTCGCAGTCCTCGGTGCTGGTTATTATTCTGTGTTCCTCTTCTACTCCAACCCGGAGTTTCTCCGGCTCTCTAGCTGAAGCCTGCAGACTGAAGGAGGGGTCACACATGGCGTGTGCTTTTCTTGAAGAGACCGTTGATATTGAAGCACAAATACTCCGGCGTGATCAGACCCCGCCTGGATGTTTTTTCATGCCCTGATGATGATCTGTTTGAGCGTTACCGTTTTTCTGCACATCATTCATCTGAACAATATCCTCATCCTCATATCGTTCATAAGACACATGGTGGACCTGCTCTCAGGTCGGGACAGATTGCTTGTGCTGCACTGAGGTTTCTATACAACACCGGCGACGCTGAGCGTATTTCCAAGGCTGTCAGAAATGTGACTCTTGCACTGAAACGTTTATTGTACACTTGTGTGGTTTTCCCACGTCACAGACGAACTCCTCAGAATTGCAGGTATCAGTCTAAGCAATAATTAATTTATTAAGTATGAAGCTTTAGACTTGAAGCACTAATCCGTTAATTTGATATATTTTAGGGTTTGGTGTGATTGGCTGCATAGATGGCACTCTATTCCTGTCACAGCTCCTTCAGTAAATGAAGGAGATTATTTGAATAGGAAGTCTTTCCACAGCATTAATGTGCAGGTAGGCCTAATAGTAGCCTTTAGCATTCAAATGAAAGATACTTCACAATACAGCTACTGCAGCTAATTGCTGCTCTGCACTGTGAAGATCATATGTGATGCAGCCACATCATCAGCAACGTGGAAGCAAAGTGGCCTGGCTCTGCATGATGCGTCAATATTTCACGAGTGTACACTGAGCGCTAGATTTGCCCGTGGTGAGTTTATAGCTATATCCTATTATAATCAATATTTTGTTTCCTCCTATTGCATCTGGAAATGTAAACTGTATCCTCGTATTATCATAATGCTTACGCGTTTCGATTTACCTTATGCCGGGTTTACACTACACGATTTTAAGCCGGATTTGAGCCGGATTTGGCCCTCAGACACCTCGGCACTGATCCTCATGATAGGCTGCATTGGTGCATGTTAAGGGTTATGCCTCGTAATACACCAACTTCATTAATGTCGTTTTACTATAAGTAACGTACTGTAGTTTTGTAATATTTGATCGAATCTAGGGCTATCTATGAGTATTTACAACAAAGTAACACTTCACACTAGCATTGGACACCATTTATCGTAATAATAATACGGGGTTTATTTTATTGATGCGATTCCAAATTTAAATGATTTAAATACATTTTAAATACTGTATGTATACGCACCGTTAAAGCAAACCAACAGGTCAGACGCAATACGTTTACTTCCCATTTAGGGGAGGGTCTGAATTAAATTAAATGCGTTTAATGTTGAATGCGCTTAATGTGCAAAAAGCTTAATGTGGTTCATTGTACTTAACGTAACCATTTGTGCACAAACTATATAAATGACTAGATTAGTACCATCCAAAACACAAAATATTGGATGTTTAAAGTGATATTAAAAGCATAATTATCCTATATATATCCTATATCCTATATTGTCCTATATACAAAAGAACAGGCGTTTAACGCAACACAATCAATATCAAATTCACTTTAACCCCAATACGCATTATGAATTGCGCTTAACACAGGACGTCGCAAAATCTGGTTTAATGTTCAAACATATCAGCATTTCATACCTAACCCAAGTATAGTGCCCATACACAAATTGCGCTTGCAAGTAGTGCAATTCACCTTGGCTGCAATAGGGCTTAATAAGAAAAGTATGCTTTTAAAATAATTTTTAACATCCAATATTTTGTGTACCAGTCTGGATGGTACCGATCTTTAGCCATTTATATATGGGCACAAATGGACAGTACAGTAAACCAGATTAAGCGCATTCAATGTTAAGCAATTTTCACAATAAGAGGATTATATGCAGGGCTTAACCTCGTAATCATATTGTTAATATTACTTGGTTTGTTGGTACCATTAGGAAGTGCCCAAATGTAAACATACAACAGTTTGAAAAGTAATGGTCATGTTTAAAGCACATTCAGTTTTTTTTCTACATTAAGCCTTTTTGACTCTCCCCTATTTAGTGTCCGAGGCTGGTGTTAAATCAAAGCAGCCTTTACTACTCCCTAACAGAAAACTAGAAAACTACTTGGGGATGGTTTTATTTATCATTAGAGACTTCTTTCTTCTATTCGTGAATTTATCCATTATCCAGTATAATAGTGCAGCAAATTGTTATCGATTGCTCCCTGGCCATGAATTTGTAAAACACAGAACACCAAGATGTGCCTGTCGAGTTCCACTGGTAAATGGAAACACTACTGCCAATGTAACAATTCCACAAAATGAATGCATTAATGAATAAAGAATGGATGGATTAATGCAGAATCCCATTTCGGATTTATCACTAATTTTAAGTACAAGATCCTGGGGCCTGAGGGTCTGACTTTTGTCCTATGCAACCTCCAGGTGAGAACATGGAACCCTACAAAGGTATGCATTGTATTTCTTAGTCTGCATGTGAGAACATGCAAAATCTCGCTCTCTTGCAGGATTTTTAATATTGTAACAGTTTAAACTATCTGAGTTCTAATAGCAAGGAACCACAATTCTGCTCTTTAATAAGGACAGTCAACTGACACCAAACCCAAATGAGATGCAGAGGAAAGGGAGGAAGGCTGTGACAGGCAACTTCCTGCCCAGCCAGGGTGTAGACAAGGTGCACACGGAGGGACGGGACACGCAGGCCAGAGTGCACGCACATACTTAATAGTCAAGATTACAAGAACTTATATCGGACACTGGCCACTCCTCTGTCTGCACAGTCCAGCCAAATCTAGATATCTATCTATATAGATATCTAAAAGTCAGAAGAATTGGCTAGATACTTTAGTCTGTTCCCTCTAATATGAACATCTATGATTTTACTATGTGTTTACCATGATTCTATCATGCATTTAAGCTTTTGTTGTTATTTATTATTATTGAAACATACATTCTGTAGCTATCTTGCAGGATGCAATATGAAAAGGTGGGATAATCATTTCCATTTGTAATCACTGGCTCCAGTATCATTGTTGGACTGGAAGCTAGTCCACTTTGTCAATAACTTTGGGGTTTTGCTGTTACTCCTTTGCATGATTACTCACCTGTCTCTCTTGGCACTAGGTTTCTTACCAAGCTGGTACCCAGAAAGTTCACAAACAAGAGGAGGCCATTTGACCCATAGCCAATATCAACCATACATTACTTTTAAAGGTGAGTAACACAGCACAAGTAAAGACTACAGTGAATCCTTTTTGGGATTAATTTAATGTTTTTCTATCCATGTAAATGTTCTTGCTGTATACATTCATATTCTTAATGAGCATGTTATGTTATGGTTATCAAGGTTATAACAGACACAGTACCTACATCTATTAAGGCTTTAATAACTAGTAAAACTAATTGGTGGCTAATTGATCAGGAAGCTAGTAGACCTACAAAATCAGTCTGTCTTTTTGTCAGTATAGTGACTGTTGCAAAGCTGTGCTGTGCCACACTGTCCTCCGTTGCGTCTGCAAGCAGCCATTAGTGTCACTGTTATTCTGCAACCCTAAGAGTTAAAGATCAACATGAGAAAAGTGATTATACCTAACTGTCCTTAGGTTCCTCTATCTCTTCATTTCTGTTACAATAACCCCTTCCCCCCCATGCTGCTAAAAAAAGTCTGACACTTTCTGCAGCTCCTGGTCAAAATCATGAGTTTGACAGCAAGCTGCCAGTGTCGTCTTCAATGAAGAATGTATTAATTCCTCAGCCATTGCGATGCAACAGCAAGAACATTGGTGCAAACTGTAAGTCCTTCATGAAGAAAAAAAGAAATAAGTAAATCCTCCGCATGAAATCAGAGTTCTAATACTCAGAACCATTGTTTAACTTAATTTGCTGTCCACCATGTAGTTCATAGGCTGTAGGCTGTATCGTTTAGGTTCGTTCCTGTAATAGGAGGTCCAAAAACTAAAATGTGAAATATTCTGTTCATACTATTTAATCTCAAAGTTCTCCACGTGATTTCTGCCAGTTTCTTTTTTCTTTTCATTCCGACTACAATATTGAACTATATTTACTGACTCCTCTCACTCGAAATGTTGAATCACTGCGACCGTGCTCTAGCCAATCAGAGGGCTGTATTGACTGAGTTCTCAGATCTGAGCAAAGATGGCTGCATCCATGATGAATGGAATACAGCCTCTTTCAGCAGTATGGTGGAATAAAGTAGTCGAAAGCTCCTGAAATTGACAGAATTCGATGGAGTTGACCGGACATTAGTCGAAGTGGAACCTAAACACAATGTCAATGAAGATCGCCTTGTCATGCTTGATTCTACAGAAACTGGCACAAATGAAGGTGATTTAATTTAATCAAATACGATCGGGTTTCACCCAACATAGCTATAGAAGATTCGTAGACAAGAAAAATATAGCGAGTGCTGAAAACTTACTGGAATGTTTACGTTTTCTAAAAGGAATGATATATTGCACAATTGTGAAACTTTGGGTATTGCCTGATGACCTTAAAATAAAAAAGGTTGGGATGCAGGTAGGGAACAGAAAGTGGTTGTGTGTGAGAGAGAGAGATGGGGAGGAGGGGGGGTGTTTGATGTTGTATTACTGAAATACTGGCAAGTTTCACATTAAGAACTTTTATTTCCAGCTTAAGTACATATTTGAGATCAAGAAACCATTGAGAGAAAGTAGTCCCCATGTTAGTGGAACTGAACCATTTTTATAGCCACATTCTGAATTAAAGCTTATGGCTAAATAACAAAAGCCATTTAACCAGATAAACAACATCTGTTTCCTCTTTGTAGGTTGCTTCAACTAATGTGCCAATGTTTCTGGTGACTTCTCAAACCAGATAAATCTGTGTTAATACTTAGAAGGAAAATAAATCTTAACACTATTATTGGTAGTAGTAACTGTTAAGTTTATCTTTTCATTTTTTTCTTATCTGCAGTTTCCCAAAATATTGTAACTGTACCCAGCCCAGTCCAGGAGAGACCCAATGTAAATATTGTTTTGTTGGGGGTTCCTGGAGACGGGAAAAGTTCAGCTGGAAATAAAATCCTGGGTGCTAATGAGTTCAGATCATCAAAGCTAGAAGATGAAACAGTTATATGTGAGAAGAGATCTGGAGATGTTGCAGGGAGGCTAGTTTCTGTGATTGACACTCCAAATTGGAATAATCTTGCATTAAGTAACATAGAACTTGAGGAGAAAATGATTTGCCATTTGTCTGCTCCGGGACCCAGCGCCTTTCTGTTAGTGACAACCATAAAGAAATTCAAGTACGGTCTGAGTGGCTGTGTGAAGGAGATACAGGAGACATTTGGTGAAGAAGCTTTCAGGTACACCATCATTTTATTCACCTTTGGAGAGCTGCTGGGAGAGGTTGGCATTGATGACCATATAAAGTGTTCTAAAGGAGATCTACAGGAAGTGTTGGAGAAATGTGGCAACCGATATCATGTCTTCACAAAAGACATGAGCAACCACAAGCAAGTGCTGGAGCTGCTGGACAAGATAGATGATATGGTGAGACAGAACGCAGGGGTTCCTTTCTCCAACAACAAGTACCAGAGCAGGGTGCAGTCGGTCAGAAGGATGGCAGAGAGACTGGAAAAGCAGTATGAGGAGGAAGAAGCTAGAAAGATGGGCGAGCTGGAAGCAATTCACCAGAAGACAATTGCCGACTTTGAGCTGAAGATACAAGAAACAATCAACAGATTGAACCGTGAAAAGGAGATCTTGCTGGAGAGCTGCAACAGAGAGAAGAATGAGTACAAAACCTTTTTTCAAAAAAGAAAAAGGGTGATGGATGTGAGGGAAAAGATGGAAGAACAAATCTCAAAAAGGTCCAAGAAGAAGCTGTAACAAATCATGGATCACACACAGCATTGAGGCATTGCATTATAGAACCAGCACTCCCTGCCTTTCCAATAAAGCAGGGTTTCCCAACATTATCCAGCAAAGAAATGGCAACATTATGTAGCAAAGAAATGGCTTTGGCGACTGCTTCCGGACCTAGAGTGAAATTAAGATGCACTTCCACTGCTTTTAGTCAGACACCAGGAATAGATGTCTTCATCAGCACTTTATTCTTCTTATTAGTTCATTTCTTAGCAGAGACTTTTATCCAGGATGACCTACAATTGTTACAATATATGACATTATTTTTACATTTTAGCCATTTATACAGCTTTTACAGGAACAATCTAGGTATAACAGCTCCTGGGATTGAACCCACAACCCTCTGTTCCAGAGTCCAGAGCCCTAAACACTATTCCACATTTCCATGCTCCTCCTGCACAAGCCCATTCACTATAAATGTAATTTGTAATTTTCCGTTAGAAAGCGCACTGCATGGTAGGTCATAAAAGTACAATAGTGAGTTCTGAGTTTTAGTCAAACTGATGATTTTGTCTTGACTTATGTTTGCAAATGAAAATGTAAATGCATTGTAAGTCGTCTGTAGCTTTTAGTCTTTTTCACTTCGTCAGACTATTAAACTGGGTTATAATAAACATATTTCTGATTGACCTGTTCTTTCTCATGTGTGTATCCTAAATGCCAAAAATGCCAGACTCAAAAACCTTGCCTTTGTCATGTTGAATATGGGGACCATGAAGGTGGCCATAGTCTTTCCTGACTGGTTGATCCAGGCCTTAGGCCTTATTCCAGCACACAATACACTCAGTGTGACTCTGTACTGGATGAAGTGGTTATTGATGTATTCATTGATGGATGGTTGGGAATTCTGTTCCTTGTGCTGTCTTTGTTTGTTTTAAGCTGTAAAGTAGCTTTTTTTTGGTCTGTTTCTTGCTGATATTACAATTTGTCACTACAATAAGAGTATTATGGAACTATGGATTTTTTATTCATTGCAATACACTCACACACACTTATCACAGCTTCAAAGCGGCTGGTGCAGCTCCACACTGCTGCTCTAGCTCCGGCTGCTTTTACTCAGCTCCAGCTCTGGAGCCACAAAATAAAAGTGCAAACTAGGATGTGATCATTATTAATAAAGGTTTTTTTTTTAAGTTGTATTGCTTTGCTATACGTTTTCTAAAATGATAAAAGAGATAAGAACATAGAAATCTGGTTTTAAAGCTAAACTGTTGTATTTACTTTTGTTTAAATAAGTTTAACAAAACAGATGTCTATAACATGAACATCTTTTTAACCATTCAAACATGAAATAGTAGAAAATAGTACAATAAAGATGTCTGTGGTAATCCAGGCACAGGGGGTCCATGACATCCCTAACTCCCAGGCCAATCTAAAGTCAGGAAGGACATTTCAGTTTATTATTTTATTTTTTTCTTAGCAGATGCCCTTATCCAGGGCGACTTACAACATAAGTGCAAATAACAGATGGCTGCAAAATTAGGTGATTTTAGGCAGATGAAACATTTGGTTGAAATGAAATCCTTTGGAGATACTTAAAAGTGTTGAGAGAAAATAGACTTTCCTTCTTTTATGAGATATGTGCCCTGAAATTATAGAATCACTTCTTGAACTGAGAAAGTGAAGGTGTCATATAATTACAATGAATTAAAAATAATGTATTATGTACTAATAGCTGGAGTGAGAACTGGTCTTATTTTATAAATGCCAACACACAACAATAACTTTGAAGTTACATATTTTTTTAATTCAAGATTATACATGGAGAGTTTAATGGGGGGAGAGAGAGTTCAGCAGCTCCACGGCGACCCCTATTCCAAACGCAATACAAAAAAAAGACAAACAAAACAGAAAATTAAATTGCCGTTTAGTTTGTCCCTCCGCCCGCCCCGTTCGCCGTCTTTCTCTCTCCTGACCTCCCCAATCCAAGATGGCGGCGCTCAAAGGCAGGTTAACGGTGGGGACTCTGGCGAAAAGTCTCCTCCGAAACACGAGTAGCAGCCGGGGGGCGGGATCCCCAGGGCGGCCTGACCAGCTCTCACACACCCCGGTAAGGGAGCCCTGTCTGGTCGTGCCTGCGTGTGAGACAGAGAGGGGAGAGAGAGACGGGTGTAGAAGCTGGAACAGGAACAGGGCACCGGCTCTTAACTCGTGTGTGTGTGTTGGGGGGATAACTTTTAGATAAACACACTGACTGACAGGGGCATCGACTGGCACAGGGTGTTATTGTTACTGCCCATGCTGTTGCGTTAAACTGTAAGTGTGTGTGAACATACACCGATCAGCCATAACATTGACCACTGACAGGTGAAGTGAATAACACTGATAATCTCGTCATCATGGCACCTGTCAGTGGGTGGGATATATTAGGCAGCAAGTGAACATTTTGTCCTCAAAGTTGATGTGTTAGAAGCAGGAAAAATGGGCAAGCGTAAGGATCTGAGTGACTTTGACAAGGGCCACATTGTGATGGCTAGACGACTGGGTCAGAGCATCTCCAAAACTGCAGCTCTTGTGGGGTGTTCCCGGTCTGCAGTGGTCAGTACCTATCAAAAGCTAAGGAGCGAAGGCTGGCCCGTGTGGTCCGATCCAACAGACGAGCTACTGTAGCTCAAATTGCTGAAAAAGTCCATTCTGGTTCTGATAGAAAGGTGTCGGGGCACACAGTGCATCGCAGTTTGCTGCGTATGGGGCTGCGTAGCCACAGACCAGTCAGGGTGCCCATGCTGACCCCTGTCCACTGCCGAAAGCGTCTACAATGGGCACGTGAGCATCAGAACTGGACCACGGGGCAATGGAGAAGGTGGCCTGGTCTGATGAATCAGGAGTTCAAGGTGTTGACTTGGCCTCCAAATTCCCCAGATCTCAATCCAATCGAGCATCTGTGGGATGTGCTGGACAAACAAGTCCGATCCATGGAGGCCCCACCTCGCAACTTACAGGACTTGCAGGATCTGCTGCTAACGTCTTGGTGCCAGATACCACAGCACACCTTCAGAGGTCTAGTGGAGTCCATGTCTCGACGGGTCAGGGCTGTTTTGGCGGCAAAAGGGGGACCTACACCATATTAGGCAGGTGGTTATAATGTTATGGCTGATCGGTGTATATGTGTGTGGGTGAGAGACAATATTGTACTGCATTGTTCACAGTGTGCTCTTAGTGTTGCGGTTTGTGTTGATTTTACAGTATGTGAGTAATTATGGAATACGCTAACTAGAGCCTATTAGTCAGGCATCAGTTCAGTCAATTACATCCGTACAGATGGTGAAAAATGTTATTAATGCTGTTGTGCTTATGAATATAATCATTATTTGCGTTATTGTTGCAGTACTCCATAGCACATGCCTCATGCCTCCACACGACAGGACGAGGGGCAGGTCACCTGACCAGAGCCACGCTGGGGCGACACCACCGCGGACACTTCCTATTGGTCAGTGCCGTGTCCGTCAGGCACAACAGCACGCAGGTAGGCGGAACGTCCCGGGGGCTCGGTCTCCAGCCCCAGCTGAGTTAATTAGTTAATTGGCCGATGAAGGTATTCGGTCTGCTTTTCTTCTTCTTCTCCTCAGACCCCCGTCGATGCGCTCTCGTCCCCTGCTGCAGACGCCGCCCTCCCCGTCCTCCAGCCGAGCGCGGAGCAGACGCTGGAATCGGCTCCCACCGCGCTGGATGTGCTACAGGGCGCCGGGCCGGAGCTCAGCCTGTCGGAGCTGGGCCTGGGCAGCAGCACCCCTGTGGGTCTGGTACAGAACATCCTGGAGTTCATGCACGTGGACTTCGGCCTGCCGTGGTGGGGCGCTATAGTGGCCGGTAAGGCGCCCCCTCATCGGGCCCAGCAGTTCACTCCCAATTAACTGTTGCTTTTTAGAAAGTGAAGCTTATGGTCTTGCAGTGACAGTCAGTAGTGTATGAGTGTTAATATTGAGATCACACTGTCATTAACTCTCTCTCTCAGGCACAGTGCTGGATCAGTGTGTGTGTATTAACTATCCCCCTCTCTCTCTCTCTCTCTCTCTCTCTCTGTCTTTCTCTCTTTCTCTCTCTCTCTCTCTCAGGCACGGTGCTGGCTCGGTGTCTGGTGTTCCCAGTGATCGTGAAGGGGCAGCGCGAGGCCGCCAAGCTCAACAACGTGCTGCCCGAGATGACCAAGCTGACCAACCGCATGAACGACGCCAAGAGGAGCGGGAACCAGTTTGAGTGTGAGCGTCCATCTGTCTGTCTCTCGGGCTCACCTTCTTTCTGTCTCTCTCTTTGTTGTCCTCTCTTTGTTTCGCTGCCTCTCTCTCTCTCTCTCTCTCAGTGCAGATTTACTGTAGTGGATGTATTAACGCTCTGTCTCTCTCTCTCTCTCTCTCAGTCTCTAAGGCGTACTCCGACATGATGATGTTCCAGAAGAAACACGATGTCAACCCCCTCAGAGGGTTCCTGGTGCCCCTGGTGCAGGTTGGTCTGCCTGCTTGTCAGTCTGCCTTTGTGTTTCCAGTTTGTCTGTCTGTATAACTGTGTGTGTGTTTCTCTTTTTTTTTGCCTGTCAGTATTCAACTCCCCAGCTCATTCCTCTCCTTCTCTCTCTCTCTCTCTCTCTCTCTCTCTCTCTCTCTCAGGCTCCCGTCTTTATCTCGTTCTTCATAGCCCTGAGAAAAATGGCCTACCTCCCAGTTCCCAGCATGCAGAGTGGCGGGCTGTGGTGGTTTAGCGACCTCACCATGGCCGACCCCTTCTATATCCTTCCGCTGGCCGTGACCGTGACTATGCTTGGCGTCGTGGAGGTAAATTAGTCGTACAGAAATTGTAGAATTTGATGAATTTCCTTTTTTTTCATCTGTTAAAGATGGAATTCTAATGTTATTTTCTGTCAGTCAGTGCTAACCTCCCTCCCTCCCTCCCTCTCTCCCTCTCTCAGCTGGGTGCGGAGTCGGGGATCGATAACCCCAATCTCAAAGCAATGAAGACTGTGTTCAGGATCATGCCCCTCGCCATCCTCCCCCTCACCATCTCCTTCCCCACGGTGAGCCAATGCCCAGCCAACGCTGTCTATATCTGCAGTAACCCCACACCCTCCACTCTGTGTCACACTCTTTCTCTCGGACGCTGTTGAGCCCAGTGTGTCTGTGCTAACTCTCTCTCTCTCTCCCCACTCAGGCAGTGTTCACGTACTGGCTGACCTCCAACCTGTTCTCCCTGGGTCAGGTGGCCGTTCTCAGGCTGCCCGCTGTCCGGCGTCGTCTGTCCATCCCTGACAGAGTGAAACACCCCCCTTCCGCACTGCCCCCCCAGGATGGATTAATCAAGAGCATGAAGACAGGTACAGGAAGAGCGAGAGGATTTCATAGCCTCAGATTTCACACTGGGGCTACACTGACACACCGACCGACTGACTGACTGGCACACGGACTGACTGACTGACTGACTGGCACACACACCGACTGCCTGCAGTGCCATTGATACAGATGTTAACAGCTTTGCCCCACACCCCCTGCAGGATGGAAGAATGCGCAGCTGGCTCAGCAGCTGCAGGAGAGAGAAAGGAGGATGAAAAACCACCTGGACATAGCGGCCAAGGGTGAGGGAAGGAGGGAGGGAGGGAGATGGGCCTACATGTGTATGTTTTGTTTTTTGTTTTCAGGTTGAGTTTCTCTGGCTGTTCTTTCTATCTTTTCCTCTCTCTCTCCATCCGTCTGTCGTCTCTCTCTGTTTGCCACTCTAACCCCGTGACCTTTCTCTGCCCGCTCCACAAACAGGCCCCCTCAGGCAGACCTTCACCCACAATCCCCTGCAGCAGCAACAGCAGCAGCTTCAGACACAGACTGTGAAACCCAAGACAGGGGCGGAGCCAGAGGGCAAGAAGAAGAGGCCATGGGAAGAGACGATTGGCTGAGAGAGAGGGTGTGGTGGAGGGAGAGGGAAGCCCCACCCATGTTTGTATATATATGTGTATCTGGGAGAGGCGTGAACAGGGACAGACAGACAGTATTTCAGACAGAAATACGGTCAGTGAGTGAGAAGCGTTAGTACGTTCGTGTGTGGGGAGTTGTGTATTGGTGTCACTGGCAACAATATTAAACCACATTTGGGTCTGGACTATGTCTCGTGTATTACTCTTGTGTGCCACCTGTATTTGAGTCTTATTTTTCCTCAGTGTGTCAGTGCTGTTGTGCTGCAGAGACACAGAAAGGCTCCACACTCCTGCGACCGCACTTCTACAAATCCGTTTAATTTAAAATGACAATTCCATATTCATTCATTTCTTTCTGATCCAATTCTGAAATTACTAATTTTTTTAAATGCCATTGGTGTCTATTCTTTATAAAATAACCCTGCCCCTTCCCTATCCCAAAGACAAATATATTAAAATACAGACTCTCTGCTAGTTAAATATATAACTTTCTATTTCATTACAGCATTGTTTGGTCCTGTTCAAAAATAAAGTCTTTTTCCATAACAGCACACTAGAATATGAGTTCTGAGGTTCCGGAATGAACGTCATAGCGATGGAACTGACACCTTTTCCCTTCTGATGTTGCCGAGGCGATGGATGCCTCCCCCACTTCCTATTGGCTGCTTTCCTTCTCCGTTCCCTGATTGGATGGACAGACAGGGGAGTCTTGTTGACTGGATTTAGTCAAACCAGCTCCGGGACCTTGGGCCAATGGGGAAGCTTCGGGGGAGGGAGAGGCGGAGAGGCCGGCTCCTTATTGGTCTCTTTTCTTGTTCTCGTTCCTGCTTTGTGTGTGAGTGGGTGTTATGGATTAACACCACTACTGGGTTTTCGTGTCGTCGTCCATCTCCGTCAGGACAGAATTGCAGACCTTCTGAACAAACTGGGCAGAAGACGCTGAAGATAAGAAGTTGATATAAATTAGTGCCAATAAACATAATTACGAACGGATAATACACTGTTTATTAATAAACTACAACAGCAGCAAACATAGTCATACTGCTGGTAAGAGTGGTATTTAATGAGTTATTTACATATTGAATATACTTATATGTAAATAAGTGTAACTATTTAAAAGAGCGCCCCCTTCTGCTGTACAGGTGTCAGCAGAAAACTGCAAAACCATACATTTAAATTATAAGGGTAGTAATTATATAACCAAGCTAATTGCAGTTACCTTCACACTTTCTCTTTTAATTTGAAGCTATTTAAAATTCATTTGATCTTTATTGTACATACAGATAATTATAAATCTGCCAAAGGGCGCCCCCATGCTGTGCTCTGGGGAAGATTGGTACTGCAACTCTTCACACTGAGCCTGAGGGTCTTTTACTGGAATACAAACATGCCAAAACCTTCCACGAGGCGCCAGACTACAAAATAGTTATTTTCCGCGAACGTTTAGCACAAGGCGTTAAGGAGTTAAATCTCAGCAGGGAACCTGACTGATAGACTCCTGGGGCTAATTAAGGATAACTGGTGAACAGTCACAGCTTCTTCATTTAGAACCTGGAATGTCTTTAATTAGTGTAACGATGAAGAGCACACAGTCTAATCTTTGCTGAGACAGATCGGATTAATCATTTTGAAACACAGTTACAGATCGTTCTTCTAAAAAAATATTTAGTGAGGATTAGTGTACATTTGTGTGTATTGAAATGTGAAATTATACAGTTTTTAAAAAAATGTATGCCCATAGTTATTTTTGAAACGTATTGAATTATCACATTTGCATATTATTGTACTAATGAAAATTGCTGTGACATTTTTTACACACATAGTTCATAGGTCATATCTGTTATCACCTACCATTAATAGTTGTATAATAACCAATACATCTATACAGATATAT
The DNA here is from genome assembly GCF_036373705.1 of Amia ocellicauda. NCBI lineage: Eukaryota > Metazoa > Chordata > Actinopteri > Amiiformes > Amiidae > Amia > Amia ocellicauda. The sequence goes on from NC_089863.1 coordinate 9,817,879, forward strand.
TAATAACATACATGTAATAACCAATGTATTCTGTGTTAGTATATACCATTAACAATCGTGTAATAACCACTGTAGTGTATATTGTGCTGCACTGACCGATGGCCTTGCGCAGCCACAGCGGCCTCTTGTGGCTGGGGGTGTAACAGCACAGCAGGTAGACAGGGACTCCAGACAGAGCGATGCCGATCCCTATGAGAGAGTTCACTGTGTCGCTGTACAGAGGAACCACCACCAGGAACACCGTGCACAGGCAGAACACCACTGGGAAGAACAGGGACAGCTGGAGCGAGGCAGCGAGAGAGAGAGAGAGAGAGAGAGAGAGAGAGAGAGAGAAGTGTGGTAGGTCAATACAGACACAGTGATGTAATTGTTCTCTGTGACCCATTTCCCTCCTGAACAGAGTATAATCTTGGATTACAGAGTGTGATCACAATATTAACAGTTCTGTGTGTGTGTGTGTGTGTGTGTGTGTGTGTATGATGTGAATGAGTATGTGTATGTGTGTGTGTGTGTGACTCAGGTGTGCGGTACCTTGAGGGGGCGTGGCCGGTCGGGCTGTTTCCAGCGCAGGTACAGCTGCCCGGCGATGGACAGCCCCACGAAGAACCAGTAGCTGAAGCTGTAGTAGTTAATGAGCTGGAAGATGTCCTCCACACACAGGTACACCAGTGCCATGGCACCCTGCACCACACACACAATAAACACACAATATATTATATGTGTGAGTTAATACACAACACAAAAAACACACACACCAGGATTGACACACGAGTGAGGACTCACGTTGAAGAGCAGGGCGGGGACGGGGGTGAAGCGCTCCACGTGGATCATGCACAGAGAGTCCGGGAGGTGCCCCTCTCTGGAGCCCACGAAGAACAGCCTGGAGGGGAGGGGAAGAAGGGGACACACTGATTGACTGGCCACTGCTCAGAGACACTTCACACAGTCGCTGATGGGACAATAAACTACACTGACATGGTGCTGACAGAGGGAGAGACAGAGAGACAGAGAGAGTGTATCTGGCTGGCTGGTCAGGGGTCTGCAGATTGTGCAGGCGTGGCTCACCTGGAGGCAGCCAAGATGGAGGCGTTGAGTCCCCCGAAGCAGGAGAAGGCGACGGCCAGCGGGATGGTCCAGTTCATCACCCCGAACACCTGGTCTGCGAATGTCTGCAGTCGCAAACACAGCCGCCTCAGAGCTGAGCACAGCACTACTGCGCAGCACGCAGCCCAGCACACATTACACACAGTACACATATACTACACCGTCACTGTACACACACAGTGTAACACACCACACTATAATAACAGATACAGTATTTTAAAGCAGCTGCAGTGCCAGAGGCCTCCAGCAGGGCAGAGCAGCCGGCCACTCACCACAGCCACGGCGTCACTGTCCAGGATGGCCTGCATGTCTAGCACTGTGTAGTAGGCCACGTTGGTCAGGATGTAGATGACGGTGACAATGGGCATGGAAATCCCTATAGCCAGGGGCAGGTTCCTGCAGGACACAGAGCGGACACAGGGGGGCGACACTGAGACTGACAGGCTGGACTGTGTGTGTGTGTTTCTGTCAATCAGTATAACAGTGTCTGTAGTCACCTGTCTCTCTATTTCTGTAATTTTCAACAAACTGCTAGCAATAACTGTTCCAGACAGCAGAGGGCAATATGCTCTAGGGCTTAGTGTGAGACAGTTGCCGCCTAGTGTTTTAAATAAACAACAATCTTAAGATGAAGGTGTATAGCATCATAGATATCCAGCCAAAGCTTATATAAGTGTAAGTATCCATTGTACTATATGCGTATATATTGTAAATGTGTTGCGGTTTGTGTGTTGTGTTGTGTGTCTGCTGTATGTCAGTACCTCTCTGGGTTCTTGATCTCCTCGGTGACAAAGTTAAGCGTGTCCCAGCCAGAGTAGGAGAAGAGGGCGGAGTACAGGGCCAGGGCCACGCCACCCGGGTCCCTCGACGAGCCCTCAAACAACCCATCGAAATTCTGCGTCTGTCCTGAGAGACGGAGAGAGGGGGAGAGAGTCAAAATCAGTCAGTCAGTGTATCAGTGTCAGTAAAAATGTGTGTGTGGGTGTCAGTGTGAGGGTGTCAGTGCGTGGGTGTCAGTGTGAGGGTGTCAGTGTAGGGGTGTCAGCCAGTACCCTGGCAGATCCTGACTATGCCGGCGATGATGACAGCGATCAGCGCGAGGACCTTGGCGTAGGTGAAGAAGTCCTGGACCCGTGTCCCCCACTTCACATACGCACAGTTCACAAACGTCAGCAGACCTGAGAGACACCAACACACTGACACAGTGAGACACAGACACACTGATACACAGACACACTGATACACACTTAGACACACTGACACACTGAGACACAGACACACTGACATACTGACACACTGATACACACTTAGACACACTGACACACTGAGTCACAGACACACTGACACTATGAGACATTGAGGCACAGACACACTGACACACAGCAAAGAGACACAGAGACACATAGACACACCGAGGCACAGCAAGACAGAGACACACAGAGACACACAGCGTAGAGACAGTTCCTAACAAACAAATGATTTAGTGGTCAGTGGCTCAGGGGGTCTGTACAGATATTAAGGCGGGCAGGTCTGGACCAGCACTGACCAGCCACTGCTGGATTAGCACAGCTGGACACCTCTCCCTCTCTCCCTCTCTTTCATACTCTCACTCTCAGCTTCTCTCTCTCTTCCTCTGTTTCTCTGTCTGTCCCTCAGGGTATATCAATGTGTGTACCAGTGTGTGCCAGTGTATGTGAGTGTACCAGTGTGTGTGTGTGTGTGTACCCGTGTGTGCCAGTGTGTGTGAGTGTACCAGTGTGTGTGTGTGTACCCGTGTGTGTGTGTGTACCCGTGTGTGCCAGTGTGTGTGAGTGTACCAGTGTGTGTGTGTGTGTGTACCCGTGTGTGCCAGTGTGTGTGAGTGTACCAGTGTGTGTGTGTGTACCCGTGTGTGCCAGTGTGTGTGAGTGTACCAGTGTGTGTGTGTGTGTGTACCCGTGTGTGCCAGTGTGTGTGAGTGTACCAGTGTGTGTGTGTGTACCCGTGTGTGCCAGTGTGTGAATGTACCACTGTGTGCCAGTGTGTGTGTGTGTACCCGTGTGTGCCAGTGTGTGTGAGAGTACCAGTGTGTGCCAGTGTGTGAATGTACCACTGTGTGCCAGTGTGTGTGTGTGTACCCGTGTGTGCCAGTGTGTGTGAGAGTACCAGTGTGTGCCAGTGTGTGAATGTACCACTGTGTGCCTGTGTGTGTGTACCAGTGTGTGCCAGTGTGTGTGAGTGTGCCAGTGTGTGTGTGTGTACCCGTGTGTGCCAGTGTGTGTGAGAGTACCAGTGTGTGCCAGTGTGTGTGAGTGTGCCAGTGTGTGTGTGTGTGTGTACCCGTGTGTGCCAGTGTGTGTGAGAGTACCAGTGTGTGCCAGTGTGTGTGAGTGTGCCAGTGTGTGTGTGTGTACCCGTGTGTGCCAGTGTGTGAATGTACCACTGTGTGCCAGTGTGTGTGTGTGTACCCGTGTGTGCCAGTGTGTGTGAGAGTACCAGTGTGTGCCAGTGTGTGAATGTACCACTGTGTGCCTGTGTGTGTGTACCAGTGTGTGCCAGTCTGTGTGAGTGTGCCAGCACATGCGTCAGTGTAGATCAGCTTAGAGGAAGTTATGTTGCTGACTGCAGACCTACACTCAGACAGGGAGCTGAGACAGCAAAACACAGAGAGAGAGCAAGAGAGGAAGAGAGAGAGAGAGAGGTAGAGAGGGAGGGAAATCATATACAGAACTGAAACTGACTGACTGACGACACTATGGTCCGTTCACACTGTACAGAGAGGAGAGAGACAGACTCAGAGAGAGAGAGAGAGAGAGAGAGAGAGGGAGGATGAGAACCAACTATAATAATTAACTAATCTCCCCCTGCCTGCTTACTGACAATATTAAGATAATGACCCTGGTTCTCTCTCTTCCCTGCTTCAGCAGTCCTGGTTTATGGTATGTGTGTGACCTTTGCACTCTGGTCTGTGTGACTCATTGCACTGCTGCCACAGCCCTACACACAGGTGTGTAACTGTACTAATGCACAACACACACTCATTCTCTCACTCACTCACACAGATAGTACTGTTCTACTACGCTGTTACTACAGCACAGCCCCTATTGTAGCACTGTTCTACTACACTGTTACTACAACACAGTCCCCTGCTCTACTACACTGGTACTACAGTGTTACTACAGCACAGCCCCCTGCTGTAACACTGTAGCACTGCTCTACTGCCAATCTAACAAGGGGAATACAATTCTAGAGTCACAAAATGAAGAAAAGCTCAGCTGAACAACATGGCGATCGATCAGACTGATGGATCGCTTGTCTTATTGATCGGCAGAGAACAAAAACAAGAGAGAGAGAGAGAGACTGTGAAAGCGAGAATGAGAAAATGAGCGTGAGAGCACAGCGCCCCAGTGCTGTGACCCTGGCTGATGTCCTTCAAGACTTCAGAATTAAAGCAAACAGATAAGGTGTTAATGAGTGTGTGTGTGTGAGTGTGTCAATTTGTGAGTGTGAGAGAGTGTGTGTTTACATCCGTCCTTATCGCCTGCCTCTACAATAATCACTGTGAATCCGTGTTCAGTCCCTTAAACTCACACAGAAAAGAAAATGCACACAGATATTTAAATGTACTGTACACACACACACACACACACACACACACACACACACACTTGCACATGAACACGCTGTAACTCTCAGACACTGCTATTGAAATTGACTCTCTCTCTCTCTCCCTCTCTCTCTCAGTGCGCTGAGTTAGTGTGCTGACTGTAGTGGTACAGCGTTGCGACACAGTGGCCGCGTGTTCGGTGTGTAATATCGCCACCCCCCAGCTCCTTACAACGCACATTGCAGGGCTGTGGTTATCAGGGCAGGCAAGGGGTCACTGCTTAGGTAGGAGTTTCTGCTGCTGTAGCATTCCTACCTCTCTCTCTCTCTCCATCTCCCTCTCTCCCTCTCTCTGATGTGTTATTCCGATCGCAACTTGGACTGGCTCTGTGTCTGTCCGACTGATCCACAAACTGGTTCACACTATGTTTTTCTTAATTGCATCTATTGTTATGATGCCTCGCTCACACACGCCCCGTAGGATCATCATAACCTAGATGAGTGATGTGCGTGTATCTCTCTCTCTCTCTCTCTCTCCCCCTCTCTCTCCCTCTCTCTTTCTCTCTGCACTTACAGATGCAGGCAGCGGCCAGCAGGCGGTTGGCGCTGTAGGGGGGCAGGCAGGTGGGGAAGATGGGTTGCACCATGTAGTTGGAGAAGGTGATGGCGATGACGGCCTGGCTGGTGGGCTCGATGATGAGCAGGGAGGTCCACAAGCGGATGAAGGCGATGAAGCCCCCAAACGACTCCAGGATGTAGGCGTAGCTGGCGCCCGACTTGGTGATGGTGGTGCCCAGCTCGGCGTAGCACAGCGCCCCGAACACCGAGAACAGCCCGCCCACCGCCCACACCACCAGCGACAGCCCGTAGGAGCCACTGTACATCAGCACGCCCTTCGGGGAGACGAAGATGCCCGAGCCGATCATGTTGCCCACGATCAGGCACACGCCGTTCAGCAGGGAGATCTCCTTCTTCAGCTTCATGGACTCCTGGGAGCCGCCTGGGTTCGAGGCCGCTGGCCCCTCCTCGCCCGCAGACTCCGCCTTCGAACCGCACTCCTCCTCCCGGGTGGGGGCAGGGCTGTAGTCCGTCATCTCTGGGCTCCGACTGGCTGGATGTGGTCGGGGGAAGGGTTTGTTATGTTGGTTTGTGTGGCTTCCGTTTTTGCTTCTGAGTGTGTGTGTGTGTGTGTGTGTGTGTGTGTGTGTGTGTGTGAGAGAGAGAGAGAGAGAGTGTGTGTGTGTGTGTGTGTGTGTGTGTGTGAGAGAGAGAGAGTGTGTGTGTGTGTGTGTGTGTGTTTAGTCCTGTGTTGACACTCAAGTCATCATCTTGGACATAGCTGTAGGAGGAAGTGAGAACAAAATTTAGATATCCTAACAGACTGCACTACGTATATGTGTGTTATACAGTGTGTGTGGGTGTTATACAGTGTGTGTGTGTGTGTGTGTGTGTGTTATACATTGTGTGTGTTATACAGTGAGGTGTATCTTATACAATGTGTGTGTGTGATACAGTGAGTGTGTGTTATACACTGAGTATGTGTGTGTGTGTGTTATACAGTGAGTTTGTGTATGTGTTATACAGTAAGTGTATGTGTGTGTTATACAATGTGTGTGTTATACATTGTGTGTGTTATACAGTGAGTGTGTGTGTTATACAGTGAGTGAGTGTGTGTGTGTTATACAGTGAGTGTGTGTGTTATACAGTGAGTGTGTATGCGTGTGTGCACCACTCACAAACACCCCGATATGCACTGCAACACAAATGGAATGGAGAGGACACAAGGAAGGGAGAGAGTGAGAGCGAGAGCGAGGGAGAGATATTTTATTGCACTGATTTTCCCTCTTTACTGGACCCGTAAATGCTTTGGCAGCACCTGTGTAAACTTGTCATGCCAATAAAGCTGGGTTTGAATCGAACTGAACTGAGAGAGAGAGCCATGTGTGGCAGTGGTGTGTCCTGGCTGTGCCCTAATGGCCCTCGGAGAGCAATTAGAAACAGCAGTTAATGGGCTTTTAACCACTGAGCACACAGACGGATAGAGAGGGAGCGAGGGAGCGAGGGAGGGAGGAAGAGAGATGTCATAAACAAATGCACTGAAGCCTCACTGAGGATATCGCACGCTCTATTTCCCCTGTAACCTCCTCCCTCGCTCCCTCACTCAGTCAGTCAGTCAGTCGCTGTATCAGTCGGTCAGTCAGTCCATCAGTGTGTGAGAGAGTCAGTCAGTGTCAGTGTGAGGCTGTCAGTGTCAGGGAGTCAGTGCAACAGCACAGAGACACACACACACACACTGACTGAGAGACACTGACACACGGATACACTACAGCACAATACAGCACTGCATCACACTGTAGTGAGGCATAGACTAGGACTAGAATCAGTCACTGAACTAAAGTTATAGAGGGCAATGCAACAGATAGAGAGAGAGAGAGAGAGAGAGAGAGAGAGGTACAAGGTACAAGAAGGTCTGATAACTTCTTTAGGAGGAAAAGCAATTACCCTGAGCATTCAAGGCCAACCTGCCCTTCCCCCCCACCTCACCCTTCCTCACCCTACCCCCCGCATCCATCATCCACGCTGCCTGCCTGACAGTCACGCTGACTGACTGACTGACTGACACACTGACTGACTGACTGACACACTGACTGACTGACTGACTGACACACTGACTGACTGACTGACTGACACACTGACTGACTGACTGACTGACTGATACACTGACTGACTGACTGACTGACACACTGACTGATACACTGACTGACTGACTGACTGACTGACTGACTGACTGACTGACTGACACTGACTGACACACTGACTGACTGACTGACTGACTGACTGACTGACACTGACTGACTGACACTGACTGACACTGACTGACTGACACTGACTGACTGACTGACTGACTGACTGACACACTGACTGACTGACTGACTGACTGACTGACTGACACTGACTGACTGACTGACTGACTGACTGACACACTGACTGACTGACTGACTGACTGACTGACACTGACTGACTGACTGACTGACACTGACTGACACACTGACTGACTGACTGACTGACACTGACTGACACACTGACTGACTGACTGACTGACTGATACACTGACTGACTGACTGACTGACACACTGACTGATACACTGACTGACTGACTGACTGACTGACTGACTGACTGACACTGACTGACACACTGACTGACTGACTGACTGACTGACTGACTGACACTGACTGACACACTGACTGACTGACTGACTGACTGACTGACTGACTGACACTGACTGACTGACTGACTGACTGACTGACACACTGACTGACTGACTGACTGACTGACTGACTGACTGACACTGACTGACTGACTGACTGACTGACTGACACACTGACTGACTGACTGACTGACTGACTGACTGACTGACACTGACTGACACACTGACTGACTGACACACTGACTGACTGACTGACACTGACTGACTGATACACTGACTGACTGACTGACTGACACTGACTGACACACTGACTGACTGACACACTGACTGACTGACTGACACTGACTGACTGACACTGACTGACACACTGACTGACTGACTGACTGACACTGACTGACACACTGACTGACTGACACACTGACTGACTGACTGACACACTGACTGACTGACACACTGACTGACTGACTGACACTGACTGACTGATACACTGACTGACTGACTGACTGACACTGACTGACACACTGACTGACTGACACACTGACTGACTGACTGACACTGACTGACTGACACTGACTGACACACTGACTGACTGACTGACTGACACTGACTGACACACTGACTGACTGACACACTGACTGACTGACTGACACACTGAGATGCAGCAGTAGCAGAAGCAGCAGTGGTCATAACAGTAGTAGCAGCAGTAATAGTAGTAGTGGCAGCAGTAGCTGTAATGTGGTAGCAGTAGTAGTAGTAGTAGTAGTAGTAGTAGCTATACTTGTGGTAGCAGCAGTAGAAGAAGAGGTAGTAGCAGCCATAGCAGTGACAATAATAACTGTAATAATAGTAGTGTAGTAGTAGTTATAGTTGAAGTAGCAGCAGTAGTAGTAGTATATGCAAAGCGAGAGATATAATAGAATCAGAGAGAGAGAGAGAGAGAGAGAGATATGTAAATATGTAATATGTAAATAACACAATATTGTACTTTATATTTCAAAGTACCCAATTGCTTTGGCAATACATCTCATGCCAATAAAGCTTGTCTTGAATTTGAATACGAATCTGAATTTGAGAGAGATGTTGCAGCAGCCCGGCTGGCAGCAGGTGCTCCGACAAACTGAGCTACTTGTCAGAATGAGCTGCCTAGAGGACGCACGCATGCCCATTAATAATTATGTACAGTTAAAATGATTTTGCCGGTGTTATTTCATAGTGACCGATTTGCTACCTAGGTTGTGAAGGCTTATGATACAGTATGGGTGTTACAAAACAGAGGGTAGCCCACTCTGACAGGTCCTGTATGTCTGACGGGATGAGATCACTGATGTTTTCAGTCGGGGCAGCTCATCCCCAGCTGTAGCCCATTTTTTTCAGACAACTTATCATCCTGATAGGGAAGCTCGGTTTGTCAGAAAAGGTCACACACGTGTCCCGGCAACAGCCACACGTCGCCCCACGGATTTACAATTATCATTATGATTATTATGATTATTATGATTTTGATTGCGATTGTCAATTTAATTACCTGGTCTGTGTGGGTCCAGTCGGGAAACGCGTCGGTCTGTCTCTCTCTCCTCTTTCTGAGTCTTTTTTTATTTATTCATAAGGGTGTTTTCTCTATTTGTCTTGCTTTCTCTCTTTCTGTCTCGCTGTCCTGCTTGTTTTCCCCGTTCTCTCCCTCTTCTGTCTGCCGTCTCTCTCTCTCTCTCTCTCTCTCTCCCACAGTGACTGAAGGTGTACTGGACTTAACAATCAGCTGATAAACTTCTTCTTTCTCTTTCAGGAAATAAGAGAGGAGGAGGCGGTGGGAGAGAGAGAGAGAGAGAGGGAGGCGGGGTGGGGGGAGGCTGCGAGCTTGTGAAGAATTTTGATTGCGCTGCTTTTATTGCTGATAAACATGTTTTTGGTGTCGTGCAAACACGTGTGTTGGCGCTGATAGCGCTAAAGTGGACCTGTCGACGGGAGCAGAAGCATGAGCGCCAGATTATCTACTTATACTACAGAAGAGGGACAAATGAACTTTCCTAAAATGGGACTGGACTCTGCATAAAGCCTCCCCCTTTGCAGACGGGCTGGGGAGCAGGTTTGCATAAAGACAACAGCTGTGTACATAAAGAACAAAAGAGCCCTGAAACAAAAGGTATGCGACCCCCTGCTATGATAGCAATGGTCAACCAAGCAAGGACTTCTCCAAGCCATTGTCTCCACTTACACCAATATCAGGATTGTAATAGATTAGAGACTCCCGGGTCCAATCAAGTACACCCTGTGCCCTTCCAATCAATACATGTATAGGCTATATTTATCTGTACCCCGGCCATTGCTTTAACAGTTGCTTAATCGTTATAGGCGGCTCTTCCATTGCATGCATTGAATGAAATACCCGGGACTGAGAATCAACATGAGTCTCTGTGGAAAACGGAGAATAAATCCACTACAGTACTATTAGTAGAGTTACAGCTAATACTACTATTCGTAGCGAATCTACTACTAATACTACTATTAGTATATAGAACACTACTATTACTGGTAGTAACAGTGGGGGCAGCAGCAACAGCATTCGTAACAGAAGTAGTAGTAAGTTTTAAAAAGTGCAGTTTATATGATCTTGCTTAATAATAATTCGAATCATGTATTATTTTGTTTTTAGACATAATCGTGATCAGTTCATCAATCCGTTGAGTTAAATGAATGTAATCAATGCTCTGTTCCGTACAGCATAACCATTAAAAAAACATTTTATAATGCAATCAAATAAAATATAATTTGCCCCACGCCGCCCTCATGTGGCCGGGATCTGAAATTAAAGGCGCTCCTCGTTCACTCAGTACTGCGCGAAACCAGAGCACAGAGCACAAACACACACACACATTGACTCCCACACCCACAAACACTCTCTCTAACACACTGTCACACTGGCACTCTGTCATACACTCACACCCACTCACACCCACACAAACACACACACGCACACACACACACTCCCCCCCACCACGCACACTCTCACACACACACACACACACACACACACAGCCAACACACATACTGGCGCACAGGAGAAGGTTGTCATGGTTTTCAAGAGACGCTGCTCAGATTAGAAGCCAGTTTTGGGACAGCTGTCTGACTCCCCTCCCCCCCGCCGTCTCCCACAGAAAGAGGGTTTAAGACGGAGGGAGAAGAGGGGGGGATTAGTGGGTCTGTGTGAGAGAAGGGGATTAGAACAGATGCACACACATACTCACAAACACTGACACACACTGATACACACACTGACACGCAGACAAGCACACAGACCCACAACAACAAAATACGCCAACGCTTCCTGTGCATGTGGTTTTCATTGTGATTTTATTATTATCATCATTATTATTAATATCGTCTGAACACTGAGGGTGAATACACATAGCACTGCCAGGGACAGGGAGGGACAGCTCCAAGACACACACACACTCTCTCTCTCTCACACAGACACACACCCTCTCACACACTCACACTCATCCTGGGTGAGGGACAGAAAGGAAAGAAGACATTTTTCCAACAGCCAGAATAAAACATAAGAACATCCCATTTTTTAAGTTTGTGCGCTGTAAACTCTCTAGCCTTCGGTCTCCTTCTCTCCCTCCCTCCCTCTGTGTTGGTCTCTCCCTCCATCTCTCTCTCTTTCTCTCTCTCTGTCTCCTGTGCTGTAGTGAGTCATGTTTATTACTATTGGCATTTTTATACCCCCATTAGACTCTTATTAGCCATGCTGACTAACTAACTAGCTTGACATACCGACACTTCCCATTACCTAACTGGCTAAAACGAACCAGTCAAACTAACCCACTAACTGACTAACTAACTCTCTAAACTAACGCACTATAAACTAACTGAGCTAAACTAGTCCGGTTCTTTTCTGGAACACAACACTCTCCTCTGGACTCTCAGCTCCATCCCCATCAGCCAATCAGCAAGCCTTAATCCTCAGCCACGACTCCCCCAGGCTCCTCCCCTCCCTCCTCCGAGTCAATCGCCATCCCCGGTACCTCCGGCTGGGGGAGGGGCTGGGCAGGCGGCTCGGCAGCCAATGTAGGGCAGCTGTCCTCTGAGGCTGGGCTGTCATTGGCTGGGGCCTGAACTAGCTCCTCCTCTTCCTCCTCGCCCTCTGCAGGTGACAGGTTGCTGCTCAGGAAGGCTTTGTACTGGTTCCAGAAGCTCATGGGTCCTCCTGCCACAGGGGGCACTGCAGGGAGAGGCTGGGGCTGCTGGGCGGCGGCACGGCGGCCCCCTCTGGCCAGCGAATGCGAGTTCATGTGTCCCTGCGGTCAACACGGACAGAAGACGTCAGGCACACGGTTGGAGCATGTACAGAGGGCAAAATACAGTACAGTGCAGTAGAGAGTACAAAACAGTGTGTGCTATAAAACAGGTGCAAAGCAGAACACGTACTCAATCACTACATTCCTCTCTCACACACTCAATCACCCCTCTCTTTCTCTCTGCCTCTTTCTCCCTCTCATTCTTCCTGTCTCGTACACTCTCTCCCAGATACACTACAGATATCTCTCTCTCTCTCTCTCTCTCACCTTCAGGCCGTTCTTGCTACCGAAGCATCTCCCACACACTGCGCAGCGATGGGGGAGGGATGGGGGCTTAGCGTCAGCAGCCGTGGGGGTGGCCTGACTCCCATCATGCTTTGGGTTGCTTTTGGTGGGACCGGCCTTCTCCGAGCCAGGTCCCCTACCCCTGCTGACCCCTGGGGGCTCCCTGTCCTCAGCTCCCTGGACGCCCACAGAGTCGGAGGTCACCAGGCTGGGCAGGGGATGGCTCCCAGGGGAGGGTGGAGTGGTCGGGGTGGCAGTGGGGTCTCCCTGGGGCAGGCTGGGGGTGGCATCAGGCCTGGGGGCGGAGTGTGGAACGCTGGGGGGTGTGAAAATGCTGTGACTTGGCACACTGGTGCTAATGTCATTCAGAGCAGTGAGGGGGCTGGTCTGACAGGCAGTGGGCAGACTGGTATTATGATCATGAATCGCAGTGGGGCTGCCACTGACTTTGCTCTTGCTGCTGGGAGAGCTGGGGCTGGGCTGTGGACTGGTGCTACTGGGCAGACTGGTAGTAAGGCTGGTGGGGGGTGGGGGGCTGTCAGGGATCAGAGCGACGCAGCTAGACAGAGGAGGGGACACTGGGACGAGGGCGGCCACAATAAGGTCAGGACCGGCCTCGGGACTGTGCAGTGTGAGGGCAGGGCCGAGGGGGCCAAATAAGGTTGGGGGGCCAGGGGGGGTGCCGCCACACAAGGACACACCCTCCTGAGCGGGATGGAGGTTGGGAGAAACGGAGGGACCAGACCGAATCAGGGACTGCTCCACCGCTGAGCCACCGGGACTGGACTCTTCCTGCCCGACGCTGGTGTCAGCGGTGGGATCGGCACTGGTGGGGGTGGGCAGCGAGGTGCCTCCGACTGAAACAGCACACATGGACTCTAGCAGGGGTGGTTCCAGGTCCAAGCTGGGATGGGAATTCCCAGTGGGAGGAGTGGAAGGGGCCCCGACACCTCCAATGGTGTCAGTGGTGGGATCCAGTATTGGGGGGAGAAGGTCAGGGCTGGGGTCAAGGACAGGGCTGGGGTCTGCGGGGCTGAGCAGCTGCAACTGGCTATCGGTGATGGTGGCTAGCGTGGGAGTGGCAGAGGGGGTGGGTTCATGCTGTTCGCCATGCTGACCAGCGGTGGGGTGCGGCAGGTGCCCACCCAGGTGCATGCGGACGTGGTGCTGCAGCACGAGCGCATTGGTGAACTTGCGCTGGCACAGTGGGCAGGAGTTCTGGGCGCGGGCGGGCGGCCGGGCGCGGTGCGTGGCCTGGTGGCTGCGCAGGCTGCCCGGCGTAGAGAAGGAGCGTCCACACAGCTTGCAGGGAAAGGGGCGCTCGCCGGCGTGGGAGGCCTGGTGCAACCGCAGCGCCCGGGGGCAGCTCAGCACACGAAGGCACACCGGGCACTGCGTGGGGGCCAGGCCTGCGGGAGTGGCGGCCTGGTCCACTGTGCCCAGGCTGGAGGTGTTGTTGCCGAGCCCCAGGGTGGTGTTAGTGGTGCTGCTACTGGGGGCTGTGGTGGTGCTGGATTGGGGGCCCGTGGTCTCGCTGGGGAGGGAGGAAGCCTGAAGGTCTTGGTCCTTCTCCAGCTTCTCCACCAGCCTCTGCAGCTTGGAGGTCTCGGAGGAGGGTGGCCTGGGGAGTGGGGGGAAGGGGAATCCGAGGTGGGGGTGTGGCGGCCGAAGCAGGGCCAGGTGGTGGTGGGAGTGGGGGTACTGGTGGGTGGTGGAGGTGGTGGAGGTGTTGGAGCCAGTGGGGGAGGGGAAGAGGATTTTAGGGAGGTGGGAGTGGGGGCCGAGGGAGGCGGAGTAGGGGTGCTGCAGGGAGGTGGGGGGCGGGGGGGTGTTCTCGTCGAAGCGTTTCACCCTGCCCTCGCCTTTGAAGACAGGAGGAGAGGAGGAGGAGGAGGAGGTGGTGGCGGTGGAGGAGGAGAGAGGGAGTGAGGGAGCCAGGGAGGTGGAGGAGGAAGAGGAGGAGAGGTGCAGGGAGGAGGAGGAGGAGGCGGCGGCGGTGGCACGGTTAAGCTGCAGCAGAGAGTGGGCGGTGGACAGGAGGGCCACGTCCACGCTGGGCGGGAGAGGCAGGGAGGACGGGGGGGCGGCTGGGACGCCGGAAGAGGAAGAGGAGGAGGAAGAGGGGGAGGGGGCTGCCCGGGAGCTGAGGAGTGCAGGGTACGCACCCACACTGCTGTCCAGCTTGAGCGCCTCCGCCGGCAGCTCGCCCTCCTCCGCTCGGCGCCGCTTGCGCTTCTGGCCCTGGTTCTGTTCGGCCCCCTGCTGCTGCTGCTGCTGCTGCTGCTGCTGTCCCAGGGGCCCGAGGGGCGGCGCGGGGGGCAGCAGGGCCAGGGAGAGCTCGGGGTTCTGCTCGCAGTGCCGCAGGAAGTGCACCTTCAAGTTCCCGCGCGTGGTGAAGCGGCTCAGGCACACGGCGCACTGGTAGGGCCTCTCGCCCGTGTGAGAGCGCAGGTGGATCTGCAGGGCAGAGTCGCTGCCGAAGCGCTTCCCACAGAAGCGGCAGGCGTGGCTGCAGCGCGTGGCGGCCGCCCCGTTGGTGCCGGCGTTGGGGTTGGCGCCGCTCCCTCCGCTGCTGCCGCTCCTGGGCTCCTCTGGGGCGGCGGGCGCAGGAGGGGAGTGGGAGTGGGAGTGGGAGAGGGAGAGGGACAGCGACAGCGAGGAGGCCGGGGGGAAGGGGCGCGGGCTGAAGGCGAAGGTGAATGGGGTGTTGTTGTGGCTGTGGGCGGTGGTGTAGTTGCTGTGCGCTGTGCTGGTGCTGCTGTTGCTGTTGGAGGTCTTCTCCTGCAGGTAGCGAGGGAGCAGCCCCAGGGAGAGGGAGTCCAGGGGCACCGGCCGAGAAAAGGGGGAGGAAGAGGAGGAGGAGGAGGACGAGTTGGAGGAGGAGGAAGGGGGGAGCTGGGCAGGGCGGGCGTTGCCAGAGAAGGGGGACTTGAGGGGCCGCAGGACGTGCGATAAAGCGTGGGTTGTGGGCTTGGGTTTGCCTCCTGTGTGGGAGTGGGAGTGAGAGAGGGAGAGGGAAGGAGGGAGGAGGGAGGGCAGGAGAGAGGGGAAGCAGGCCAGGAGCGGGGAGGAGGAGGAGAGGGAGAGGGAGGGCAGGGAGACGGGGAGCACGGCGGCGCCAGAAGAGGTAGGGGGCGCGGGAGTCAGGGAGGAGGGAGACCCGCCCTCCAGACAGAGCTGGGGCAGGGACAGCTGGGGCGGCAGGGACAGGGCCTGGGGGGAGTCCGGGAGGCCGCAGGTGGCACCGCCCAGCTGCAGCACCTGCTTACAGATCTCCTCCGTCATCTGCATCTGATGGATCTGCCTCTGCTGCAGCACACGCAGTTCCTCCAGGATGAGCGCGATACTCAGGGCGGGCCGGGCCTGGGGCTGGGGCTGGGTGGGGGGAGCGGGACGTAGGGACTGGCCGGGGCCAGGGCTGGGGCTGGGGGCCGGGGTGACAGGGCTGGGCAGACCCTCGGGGGCCGGGCTGGGGGAGCCGGGGTGGTGGGGGGTGGGGGAGGTGGAGGTGGTGGCGGAGACCCCGAGTTTGGGGGAGGCCATGTGGCTCCTGTGTGAGGAGGAGGAGGAGGAGGAAGAGGAGGAGGAGGAGAGGGAGGCGTGGCTTGCCAGGGAGTTCACCAAGGCAGCCAAGGGGGGCGAGGAGGAGGAGGAGGAAGAGGAGGAGCCCTGTGCCGAGTGGGCGGGGTCGGGGCAGTCGGGGGAGTGGCTGGAGCAGGAATCCGGCAGAGTGGTGAGGAAGGGGGTAGGGTTGGCCGGCAGGAGGTGGGAGGGGCTCTCTCCGGGGAGCGCGAGGCTGTCGGCGCCGGGGGAGGGGCGTGGCAGGGGCGTCCGGGGTGACTGACAGCCCTGGCTGCACTGAGGGAGGCGCAGGGAGGGTGCGGCCGAGTCTCCGCCCAGAGACAGAGAGAGCAGCTTCACTGCGGACTGGTCATCTGAGAGAGAGAGAGAGAGAGAGAGAGAGAGAGAGGAGAGAGATGGGGGGGGTGAGTCAATA